>NW_012109920.1:610983-675721 GCF_000951045.1 Mandrillus leucophaeus | reverse complement strand
AGGGGAGGGGAGGGGAGAAGAACCATCAGGATTTTAGTGACAATTCACACCCTATTCCCTGCACCCTCCTCCTATCCCGCATGACATATGTGATATAGCATGCAACATATCATGGTATGTTACTCAAGAGTGCTTCTCAAACTGACTGTCACCGGCCTCCATAGAGATTCTGATTCAATATTCGCTCGGTAGTTTCAGCTGACTCTAATGCAGGTGTTTTTGAATCCACTTAAAGAGCACTTCTACGGGACCATATTACACTGAGGTCTGCAAATTAGTTCAGTGTTTCCTTTCGTTATTGTCCCTAAGTAAAAACTATATATTAACCATTTTTTGAACTGTCAAGCAAATTATTGATAAATAGTTTTGACATAATGTAAAATTCTAGTTGAATTTATATTTTTATCTCTATATTTTATGTAGTTTATTGTTAATTCTTAAAAATTGAATTACAGTTTTATTTTAAAAATAGGTTTCCAATGTAACCTGAGCTTGAAAAGACAGTATTAGTGTAGTGAAACCTTCAAGATTAAAAGTCAACACACCTCACTTTGATATATATATTTTTCTTTTCTTTTCTTTTCTTTCTTTCTTTTTTTTTTTTTTTGGAGAGAGAATTTCACTCTTGTTGCCCATGGTGGAGGCATGATCTGGGCTCACGGCAACCTCTACCTCCTGGGTTCAAGCAATTCTCCTGCCTCAGCCTGCTGAGTAGCTGGGATTACAGGCATGCGCCACCCTGCCCGGCTAATTTTGTATTTGTAGTAGAGACTGGGCTTCTCCATGTTGGACAGGCTGGTCTTGAACTTCTGACCTCAGGTGATCCGCCCACCTCGGTCTCCCAAAGTGCTGGAATTACAGGTGTGAGTCAACGCGCCGGGCCCATTTTGATACTCTTTTATTAGGAAAAAAATATCCTGAACATTACCTGAATTGTTTTCTATTTAATGCAGCGTACATCAGTGCTATTCCATTAAAACAGATAATTTTCTCACACTTTCCAGCAGGTGGCAGCACAGACTCACTATTTGAACCAAGTTTACACTTCTAAATCGGCAAAAAGAAATGATAAAAAGACATGAATACAGAATATTTAGAAACATCTTGGGGCACTGTAAAACATATCTTTATAAAAATGTTAATAGTGGCAAAATGTTTTTATTATTGCAGATCATATTTGTGTAGGAAAAGTAAAATTCAAGATCATGGTGAGTTACCCTTTGAATTATAACTTTTCTTAGAATCATCTCAGACACATTTAATGAAGCTTTCTTCGAGAGACTATTAGTGTTTAATAAATCTAAAATAGAATAAAAGTTGCTTTGAAAATCTGTCTTAATTAGTGAGACTTATCTTTTTTACTGTACATAATCCTAATACTATGTTGGATATTTAATTAATTTAAAGAATAAAACAACATTAGAACACTTGCTTTAACATGAATTCTACTCAGTAGAATACTTGCCATATGCGAGAGAAAACATCTGCATTATCCAAACTAGCTTTTCTCCTCTGTTCTCCAACATCGCCGTCCAACTGACTGTATCAATTGGTAAACTCGATTGTTTTTTCAAGCTGTCCCATCTCCCTCTTTCCCATTCCATGTATCAGCTCTTGTCAAGTCTTACTAATCTTACCACTTACATTTTATGGGATCTGTCTAATCTTTTCTATTTCTCTGTCACTTCTCTGGTCTCAGACACCATATTATCTAGATAACCTCTCTGTCTCACAAAATATCCACCAGCCTCAATATTTCACTATTACTGTGCATTGGAGCGAGAAAAATTTCTGTAGCACAAATTATGTCATATCTTTACCTTTCTAATTCTATGGAAGGCTTTGTCAGTGCTCCTTGGATAGAGTTAACCTCCTTTACTCAACAAATTAAGATAATTTGTTAGGTGCTGGAGTATAAATAATGAATAAAGAACAAATTGGCCTCAACTACTGAGTGTAAATATTTCAGGCAAGGTTAATGAAAAATACATATAAAATTAATATTAATGTAAAAATTAATATTATGGTTTGACTGTGTTAAAGAAGTTCAGGATGTTAAGGGAGCATAAAATAAAAGAAAGTGGTCCAAAAATTCTCTCTGAGCAATGCCATTTATGTTAAGGATTCCAAGAGGGAGGAATGAAACAATTGAGAAGGGAGAGAAGAATGAATGGGCAAGTAGAATGGGTGGAGACCATGACACTGTGTGTGAGCTGTATCCCTCCTATGCAGCTTGAGTGACATGCTGAAGAGGTACTGGCTTATACTTGAACTTTGTTGTCATTGAAGAATTGATGCTTGGGGAATTCCCTGATCAGATTTGTAATTTAGGAACTCAAATTGCATGAGAGGAATGATTTGTGGCTGGGAGTGAGGGGAGTGAAACACAAAACAAGGAGAGGAGTGACTACTGAAGAATGTGGTTTTTAAGGCCTACAGTGGAGTTGTGGAAACAGAGCTGAGAAATGAAAAAACGTGTAAGAATGATAAAGTATTTCAACAGAAGAAATTACATTGCAGAAAGGTCTTTGTAATGAGTCATAAGATTGCAACCTGTATAATTTATAGAATTGAAATGTCATTACTAAACTAGTAATTATAGAAGAACCAACATGATGATTGATTAATACAGGCTGATGTTCTATATTTTGAAGTTGAGCATCCTGTGATTTGCCAGTGGGCTGTCACAAATAGAATTTCGATTAAAGTTTCAACCTCAAAATGGAGAGATAGTTCAGTATCTAGGGCTTAGTGGAGGCTTAGAGCTAACCACAAGGAGCTGAGGTACGAGTGTCATGGTGAAATGGGAAAAGTTCCCTTATCCCCCTCGCAGGGCGTGAGATGGGGGTGTAGCTCACTTCTTAGACGCCCCATTGGTTAAGCCCCTAAGGTAAGCATGCAGATGGTCAGGCTGTGAGGCTCTGACCCCATAGCAGTGTCTAGGGGTGAGTGTTTACAGCTTCTGAACCCCCAGTGGGCATGTGTTACAGGTTGCTCGTTTAGATTAGCTGTCTGTAGGTGGCTTGTGTTAGCTCAGTTAGACCCCTGCCTTATCACAAGGACAGAGGGCTTTCTGTGTCCCAGGGTTTCTTGCCTTGGTGTACCAGAAGAATCGGATCACCTGTGGGCTTGGAGAATGAGTGTAAGGTTTTATTGAGTAGAAGTAGCTCTCAGCAGATGTGGGAGTCAGAAGGGAGATGGAGTGGAAAGGTGGTTTTCTTCCGTAGTTGGGATTCTCAGCGGCTGGGCTCTCCTCTAACTGCCCCGGCCAAACTACATCTTTCCACTGATCGACGGCCTGCCAGCCTGCTGATCCCTATTGATGTGCTCTTAGGCCAGTGTGTTCCTCTTGACGTTCAGCCACTTGTGTGTACCCACTAGGATGCTGAGGTTTTTATAGGCACAGGATGGGGTCGTGGCGGGCCAGGGTAGTCTTGGGAAATGCAACATTTGTGCAAGAAAACAAATGTCTGTCTTCACCTAGGTCCATGGGCACGGGTCCTGGAGTGGAGCCCTAGCCAGGTACCTGCCCTTCTCTACCCAGCCCTTCCCTACCCCTCTTCTGTATCAATGGAAGTAAAGATAGTGTGCCTCAAACTCTCTTTTCAAGACATCTGGCTGCGAAAAGATCAAAAGTATGGGACAGAAACAGTGGAGAAAATGCCTGTGTTTTGTTTCATACCTTGTGTTTCATTTCATATCTTAGGATGGGAGGAGCATACATCTTAAATACTGAGGTCAAAGAGCCAGCGAAAATTAGTGGCTAAAGAATCATCGTGAGTACATATTCAATGGTACAACATCCCACAGGTGTGGGAGGCATGCAGGTGATAGAGAACACAGGAAATGTGATATTGAGTGTGACGGCAGACACCAGCCTCTTCCACATGGACATGAGGGGAGGATGGGTGGGGATGTGAAGATTTTTGTAGGTGAAGAACAAGTTCACTTTGGTTTTCCAGTTTTAAAATAGAAAATGAGACAATCAGCTGAGAACAAACAAGATGATTGTAGTTTGGGGCACTTTTGTAAACAAATGAAACTTTATAATGTTGACTTTAGAGAAAGAAAAAGAACTGAGTAGAAGCATGAGGAAGTACTGAATGCAAGAAATGAATCATTATTACAATTCTAGATTATAGGACATTAGAGTCAGCTTTCAATGCCGTGAGAGACAGTGAGGTCACATAGTGGGAAATGGGTGTTAAATATTTCAGAAGGGTACATTCTGGGGTCACCACCTCACATAAAAGAGTGGTAAATTTACAAAAATATGTCCTACTACTCCTTTACAAAGGGTAACAAAAAGCGCAAAAAACAACAAAGCAATACCAGGGTTTTTGAATAAGAAGTTTATAGTAAAATTAGAGTATGAAGAGTATGTTTGAACAATGTGTTAAACAATATACTTTTAAAGTAGGTTGGACATATAAGAATGGCACAGATATAAATATTGTTTAGGAACTTACAAGAAAATTGATGTTATTAAGAAGAAAACTTGTGCACCTCACAATAAACTTCAAAATCCTACTGAATCAAGATAAAAATGAAGAGAGATGGAAGTGATAGATTTCTCAGTCAAATGCTGTGCAATTGCCTAAGAACCTTTTCCTTCTGGTTCTCAAAGATGTTCTACCTCTTCAATGATAGATTGCTCTACAGTAGTCTCTTTTTTTTCCCCTCATCTCAATCAACCTTCCATTTTCTCCTTTGAGTATTTTGAGTCCCAACATTTTCCCTCTTTGGTCAATTTGTACTTCTTTCTGATTTCGTATTTCTCTCTTTTCTTTTCTTCTAATTTGTTACATTTATGTGTAACTACTCTGTACTCAGCCTGGTGTTAAATCCACTTTCTAAGGTATATAATATTAAAGAGCAATATTACAATGATTTAAATACTATCGATTGTTTTGCCTGACTTTATTCTGGAACTCAAGAAACATAAACAAATATCACTTTTTAAAAAAATTATTTTTGTCTCAAAAGACAAAACCATGGACTAGAACAGAGAAAAGATTTAATTTTGCTACACTAATCAAATTCATTTCTTTTTGTTGAAGATAATTTTTTCAAAATCAGCAGACAAAAAAATCACCTGGTTTATGAGGTAAATGAAGGTTTTCTTTATTTATAAAAAAAAATTTCTTTAAAATGTTTTTCCATTTTTATTTTTTCACATACTGTACCTGTCTGTTCTCATGCTGCTAATAAAAAGGTACCTGAGGCTGGGTAGTTTAGAAAGGAAGGAGGTTTATTTGACTTACAGTTTCACATGTCTGGCGAGGCCTCACAATCATGGCAGAAGGTGAATGAGGAGCAAAGTCACATCTTACATGGTGGCAGGCAGGAGAGCGAGTGCAGGGAAACTCCCCTTTATAAACCCATCAAATATCGTGAGACTTATTCATTATCATGACAACACCATAGGAAAAACCCACTCCCATGATTTAATTACCTCCTACCAGGTCCCTCCCACAACATGTGGGGATTATGGAAGCTACAATTCAAGATGAGATTTGGGTGGGGACACAGTCAAACTATATTGCATACTGAAGAAGAAACTATGTATTTCTTTTAAGTTGCCAATATATTGACATACCTGTTTGTTTATTGACTTATCACTGTTCACATATTCAAGATGCTTGGAAACAACACCCCCTTAACCATCTGAGGTATATACAAGTTTGGCTTAATAAAAAGACCACACAGCAGAGTAAAGAGGAATGGAACATATACAATGGCATTCCTAAGAAGAATTGTAGATTTCATATTCCCTTTCTTGGTAGGATGATGTATTAGCTATAGAAACAAAAGTTTGGTGCAGAAAATAACCCACAGAAATATAAGGAACATACAATAATCATGTTTTACGTCTTGAGTCAGACTGAGGTCAGTTGACCTAAATTTTGTGATAATGTGCATCTCTGCTGGTATGAATTGGGTTCATATTTGTTTGTGTCTAGCTATGGTTCATTTATCTAGCTTGAGCTCAGCTGTGGGCAGCTCTGCTTCAAGGGCCCCTAATCCACACCTCAGTCCCATGAACTTACTAGGAATGTTCTCACTCTCCCAGCAATTTCAGAGGAGCTTATGCACAGATGAAAATACGTAGGGACTCTTGAAGCATATGTTTCGAACTGGCCCATCATCACTTTTGCTTCATTCTGTTGGCCAAAGCATATTGTATGGCTGAGGCTAATGTGAAGAAACAGAAAACTGCACACTGTTCACGTTTGAAGGGCCCTTCAAGTTATGGCAAAAGGTGTAATCCAGGGAGAAGTGCAGATGGTTGCCAATAAGATAATCTACTTAACCACCTGACCAAGTAATAGTTTTAGAAACAGAAAATCGATATTTGGAATGCCCATTGCTTATTCCTCACTACATAGTTAACCTTCAGACTGCTGTACATTGCTTAGATTTCTTTCTTCTAATAAAAATTCCATTACCTCTGTGAAAGTTATCCTGAAAGAAAGAAATAAAAAGTACTTATATAAGATGATTGTACTTGAATTTTCATTCACTTAAGTTTCTCTGCAGTACAATTTCCTTCCCTCTTTTTGAGAATCACTGAATTGTAATCAGAGACAGCTTCATATTATTTTAAACTGTGAAAACTACTGATATTTATCTTTTAAGCCCTTTAATACACATTAAAATCTTTGATATAGGCTTCACCAATCAAACGCACCTACCATAGACTTAAATTAAAATTTAATCATGTGAGAAGTCAAGGAAGACAAGGGGACAGTGGCAGCTGCATCCAGTTCCTGTAGCTGCAGTTGTAGCAGTTTGAGTGACAGTATGAATGTCCTGTGTTTGTGAAGTCATCAGTGATGTAATCTGTAGTATTTGTTACCACTGAATACAAGGAGAAGAAAAATAATTTAAGCCCAAGAGAATCCCAAAATGTAGCTCACCCTGGCAATGCCTGGCCCATTTTCCCTAGACCTTTCATATTCTCTGGGTGATTTTCAACAGTATCTTCATCCCTGAAGCTGAAAACTCCTTTCCCTTGGATTTTGGAAAGATCAGTGTCCTACATAGTTTTGGCAGCAGGCAGGATATGCAGGGATATATAGCACCCAGGAGCAGCCCTCATCAATGACGCTTAGGAGTTAGGGTATAAAAACCGCAGATAATTGACCCCATGAATAGGGCTGATAGAAGTGTACACTTGCATCCTTTCCCAGTGTTTCTCCAGTGAATTAAGCCTGAGTAGCACTTTAGGGCAGTTGTCGTAATACTATAGTCATTAATAGGCATTTATTCTATTATCAATTCCCTACTTCCTTAAGCATTTCATTTTCCAAATCTACTACTTTTACTTGAATTATAGAGGCTGGGTCTGTTTCTTAGAGAGTTTACATTAAGATGCTAGGTTTATATTTCTGATGCTAAGTGAAATGGTACAGCTTTAAAAAAACACAACCACCTTACACAGTTAGAGGCAAGAAAAATTCAGATTCTTTAAGAGTGAAGAAACCACAATGAGATTATCAGCTGACACCTGTTGGAATGTCTATTATCAAAAAGACAAAAGATAAGTGTTGACAAGGATGTGGCTAAAAAAATGCTTGTGCACTGTTGGTGGGAAAGTAAGTTAGTATAGCCATTACAGAAATAGTATGACGGTTTCTCAAGAAATTAAAAATAGAAATATCATATGATTCAGCAAACCTATTTCTGGTTATGCAGACAAAGGAATTAAAATCAGTGCCTCAGAGAGATATTTATATCCCCATGCTAATTGCCCCACCATTGACAATAGCTAAGATATGGAAACAACCTAAATATCTGTTGACAAATGGATTAAAAAATTCTTGCTATATCAGATATGTAACTAAATAATATGTAGCCTTAACAAAGAAGGAAATTCTTCCTTTTGTGACAACATAGGTAAATCTGGAGGAAGTTATGCGAGGTGAAATAAGTCAGACACACAGAAAGAAAAATACTGTGTGATCTCACTTACATGTGGACTCTACAATCGTCAAACTCACAGCAGCATAGAGTAAAATGGTGGTTTTCAGTGGCTAGGGGTAGGGAGAGATGGGAGATGTTTATCACAGGGTACACAATTTCAGTTACGCAAGACGAATGAGTTCTGAAGATCTAATGTATATCAATGTGGTTTTAACTAACATTATTGTACACTGTATGCCTAAAATTTGCTAAGCAGGTAAATCTTAAGAGTTCTCACCACAAAGTAATCATGTGAAGAGATAGATATATTAATTTCAATATGGTGATTATTTTACTGTATATAAATATATCAAAACATCAGTTGTACATCTTTAATGTATACAATCTATATTTGTTAATTATGTGTCAATAAAGCTGACAAAAATCAATGAATATCTATAGATAGATACATTACCTCACAGGGCAAAAACTTAACAGCTGAGTTGTTGGCTGTGGTACAGGACTTGCGTTGTGATTGGCAAACAAAAGTAGTAATAAAAACCAACCATGATCTATTGACAATTAAAAAATGAAGACTTATGAGCAATAACCCGTATTTCCTTTCTTGCTCTGTCATACGTGTGGTTAGATTAAGCAAATACTTTCCCTCTTCTGTACACTTCATTTTCTTTTTTAATCAATAAAGGGTGCATGATGTTGGTAATATCAAGATAACATTTTAACAAAAGCAAGATTTGAATAGGCATGACTGGATGATCATGGTCTTACATTGGTTTCAGTAATTCATAGTAATTTGCTTTAACCCTTTTGATTGGAAGATTAACATGTATTTGATTGTACAAAATAAAATTACATTATGTTAGAAAAAATGCATGATTTTAGAAGTATAAATAAAAGAACAAATAATTATACTAATATTGCACAAAGTTGGTGATGTTGAAACCATCTTACTATTATTTTTTTGCTTCTCATTAATATAACATGCAGTTTTTCCACTATAACAAAATGTCTACTTCCAACAACAGAATTTGAAATTTTTGGATTCTTGCTTCCCAAGTCTCTCTTGCTGTTAGTGTGTTTGCTTGGAAACTAGAATCCACTAATCTCATGCACCTGTCTCAGACATTGAATCGGAATCAAATAAAATAAATGGCCATGCCTTTATTTATGGTGGGGAATCAGTAGGATCCATCTCCAGTTCATAGAATAATGGTGGCAAGAGTAACCCTAGAAGAACTGTGGGTCAAGAGCATGGTGAAGGTAACCCACAGTGTCTATGCCTGTTGACAGGAGCAGCGAGATCTTCACTCAACACTCCTGTACTTGACTGTGGTCACTTTTTTTGGCCAGGAAGTGTCCAAGCCCAGTTCTCTAGCTCTCCTCAAGATCTCGGGAGCTGGTCAACAAACATTTCAGCTACATGATTACTCATAATACATGTATGACGAAATTATATTATCTTAATAAATAATGGGCACCAGTGTGATCATTTTAATTGTCATGAAGTTAATATGTTACTTCACTAGAAGACAGTTATATTTTAAAAGATTATTAGAAAATGTGGTTAAAATAAATATAAAAATATATTCTGATTTCTACTGAAAATCAAACTTTTGCCTATGTGTCAGAGGAAACTGAGTAATATTTTCACAGAGGTTCATTCTTAGAATCCTTCAAGTCACATTAAATAAACATTGGTTTTTCCTGCTTACATATAAATAAGTTATTTTGATGAACCCAAACACTTAACACATATAAGTCATTATTTTTGCTACAGGTAAATGTTATCAAAATACTCACATTTGATAATTGTTCAGATGAAAATGTAAACTAACAATCTTCCCATGTTTTTTATTCTATTCCTTGTTACTTTAAGCAGACCTAAATAGCTGAAATGAAGAATAACCCAGTCATCAAAAATCATCCAACAACTGGAATTTTTCAGTTGCTACACTATATGAAAATGTACAGACCTAGATACTGCAGTAAATGTTTTGTTTTTAGGTTAGGATGAATTGACAAAGCCAATTTTAGAATATAGTTGCTTGTCATCTATCAGACAAGCCCAGAAAGAAATATCAGCCTTCATTATGATAGTAATTTACTAGTGGACAGCCCAGCATTTCCCTGACTCCTCCGACTTACCACTCACCCTACCTATCCAATATCATATTTATCTATGTGAAGCCAAAAGAAAGAGAGAAAAATAAAACTAATGAAGAACACACATAACAAGTACATTTTTAACGGTTAATTTTGTAAAACAGTTCCAGTTCCATCTCTGTTAGTGAGCTTGATTTACTCACAATGAAATGGATGATATATCCATTAGGAATATTTTAATTCTGGAATGCAAAACCACAATTCTAAAGCAATGAGAGTTACAGTTTAGACTGCAGATATGTTAGAATACGAATAGAAAATGTGAACTCCTTAAAACTGTAGCCCCTCAATTATAAAATAGAATAATATAAACATCTCAAGGTTTATTAAACATAGCACGTATACTATATATAACATATAGTATTCCAGATACAATTTTTAATTCATGTATTTAAATGACTTAGCCTCAAATCACATTCTTCCAGCCTCCGCCTTCATTGATGTTCATCGATTTACTCTTTTCTTTAATCTTAAAATAATGTCCACTATTGTATCTGACTTGAAAGTCTTTGAAAATGGACAGAGGACAACCCTTGTGAAAATAGATATGTTTACACACTATGGATATCCTGGACTACTTTACAATTTTCAGCAGACCCTTGATAAAAGTGTGCTTCTATCTTTCATTATTTTATCCAATTCATGAAAGGAATAACAAAAAAGATTCTGTTATGACATTTATTTTAAAGTCAGTATCCCATGGGTACTATACCATTTACTAGAAATATATAAAAATTATTTTGGTTCTGGTTGAAGTATGTGTCTTTTTTCAGCAGAGCAAGATCACTAAGTTATTTAAGATTTATATTTACTTTGTTATGTTCTTGTTTTTTGTTTTGTTTTGTTTTGTTTGATACGGAGTCTGATTCTGTCGCCCAGGTTGGAGTGCAATGGCACAGTCTCAGCTCTCTCCAACCTCCCTCTCCCAGGTTCAAGTGATTCTCCAGTCTCAGCCTTCTGAGTAGCTGGGATTGCAGGCATAAGCCAGCATGGCCAGTTATGTATTTGATGAGTATCTTTATTTTTCAAAAAGGAAAAGTTAGTAAAATGGTTTATGCCTATTAATAATGTATCTTCAAACATAAAATTCACATAATAAAATGTATCACATGAAACTTTCAAGTTGTTGAGCGTGATGTATAATATTAATATATTAATAGATGACATATCTATAGGGTTGCATTTTTTAAAAAGCATAATTTAAAATAAATGTAAACATGCAATGATACAAGTCTTATTTTCAAAGCATAATAGAGTATGCTATTCCAGTTTTGCATTACAACCCCATTGTTTGTACAAATATGTTTTTTATTTTCATTTCATACATGGTTACTGAAAAGAAGTTAAGTGATTTATTCTAGATTACAGTTCTCATGAAGAAAACCCAAAAGATTAAGAGCTGAATTATTTCATTCTTTAACTACAAACATGTATTTCTTGGTCATTTTATCTATGAGTCCAATATAGTACAGAAATCCTAAATTGAATACCACATCCCTCATGTTAATACTGAAAATTTAGATAATCTGGCCAGACATGGGAACTCATGCCTGTCATCTCAGAACCTTGGGATATCAAGGTGGGTGGATCACTTGAGGTCAGGATTTCCAGACCAGCCTGGCCAACATGGTGAAACCCTATGTGATGGTTAATACTGAGTGTCAACTTGATTGGATTGAAAGATACAAAGTGTTGATCCTGGGTGTGTCTGTGAGGGTGTTGCCAAAGGAGATTAACATTTGAGTCAGTGGGCTGGGAAAGGCAGACCCACCCTTAATCTGGGCAGGCACCATCTAATCAGCTGCCAGCACAAAAGCAGGCAGAAGAAGGTGGAGAGATTACACTGGCTTAGCCTCGCAGCCTACATCTTTCTCCCATGCTGGATGCTTCCTGCCCTCAAGCATCGGGCTTCAGCCTCTTCAACTTTGGGACCCAGACTGGCTTCCTTGCTCCTCAGCTTACAAACGGCCTAATGTGGGACCTCGTTATCATGTGAATTTAATACTCCTTAATGAACTCGCATTTATTTATATATACAGATCCAATTAGTTCTGTCCCTCTCGAGAACTCTGACAAATACAGATTTTGGTACCAGGAGTGGTTCTAGAGGAACAGAATATTAAGAATGGAGTTCTTTTATTGGTTTTGGAATCTATGGAGTTGGCTGCTTAATATGATCAGACCACAAAATGCTAAGGACTCTACTTCTAGTAGTCTGGAGAACACTGATAGTCCTTAGCATGAACTGTTAGAGAGTTATGCAAAATAAGTGCATCTCACCACTCATGAGAGGCAAGGAGTTTAGTAACTCTACACATAGTACCTTTGACCATATGTGGAGAACCAAGGAACATTATGAAGTTAGTTGGTTGCTCCTAAGTTTACTGGACAAAGTGATGAAGGAAAATGATGAACTCAGGCATTCTAACTCCTGGCTTCAGAAGCAGGTACTGAGCCTCAAATCTGCTAAGATTGCCCTGAGTGAGAGTCTTATTTCCTGTAGAGAAAGAGTTGAAATTATAGAAAAACAAACAATCTCTCATGCCAGTGACTGACCTGTAATGAAAGGTACATGCACAGCCTCACCAGGAATCTCCTGTTAAAATGAGGGCACTGGTCAGAAAAGAATGGGACCCTGCAACTTGGAATGGGTACATGTGGGAGGACTCTGATGAAGCTGGGGACACTGAGCTTATAAACTCTGATGTACCTTTGGTTTTTTGGTTTTTTTTTCTGGAAGAAACAGTTAATTTTGCAGCATAGAGAGTTAAAAAAAGTTCTAATAGTTTATTCGCTTTGTTAGTTGAAACATAGATTAGAAGATGGCCCACTGTCAGTGAGTTGGAAATGCCTAATCTCCCTTGGTTTAATGTAGAGGAAGGGATCCAAAAGCTTAGGGAGATTGGGATGGTGTAGTGGATTAGTCACTTTAGACTGACTCATACCAGCTCGAAGTGTCCATAAAATACACCCTTGACCAAGGCTTTGCAAAATACATTTGTGAGGGTAGCACCTGCAACTTTGAAGAGCCCTGTAATTGCTCTTCTCTGTATGTCAGATCTAACAGTGGGAACTGCAGTCACTTAACTACAAAATTTGAATACAATGGGAATAATTGGGTACTGAGATGGCAGGGGCCAAGTGGCAGCACTCAACTATCAAAGGCAAGGTTGGCATAGCCACTGTAATGGACAGCAGAGGCAAAGTAGCAATCAAAAGTGTCTAACTCATATAGAGCTCTGGCATTGGCTAGATAATCATGATGTCTCTAGAAAAGAAACTGATATGAAGCCTACTACATTCATACTTAATTTATATAGGCAGAACACTTCCAAGTCAAAGGGACAAAAGACTAATTTGAATTACAAAAACAGATAATCACGGCCTATCAATCAATTTTCCGACTTGAGCGTGTTTACAGACCCAGAATCTCTTGAATGAAGGGGAGGCTGGTTCCCCTTGGTGAAGAACCCCACTACACTACTTACAATTTTTGCTGTTAATATTTCTCCCATTCTTCCCCAAGGAGACCTCCAGCCTTTTACCAAAGTAACTGTGCACCGGGGAAAGGGAAATGATCAGACATTTTGGAGACTACTGGACACTGGCTCTGAGCTGATGTTGATTCCAGGGGACCCAAAACATCATTGTGGTCCTCCAGTTAAACTTGGGGATTATGGAGGTCAGGTAATTAATGGGGTTTTAGCTCAGGTCCGACTTAGAGTGGGTCCAGTGAGTCCCCAGACTCATCTTGTGGTTATTTTCCCAGAGCCAGAATGCATAATTGGCATGGACATACTTAGCAGTGGCTTTCCTCCACATTGGCTCCCTGACTGGGAGGGCAAGGACTAGTATGGTGGGAAAAACCAAGTGGAAGCCATTAACACTGCCTCTACGTAGAACAATAGTAAATGAAAATAATATCACATTTCTGGAGGAATTATGGAGATTAGTGCCACCATCAAGGACTTGAAAGATGCAGGAGTGGTGATTCCCACCACATCTCTGCTCAACTCTCCTATTTGACCTGTGTAGAAGACCTGGGTATGTCTGTGAGGGTGTTGCCAAAGGAAATTAATATTTGAGTCAGTGGGCTGGGAAAGGCAGACCCACCCTTAATCTGGGTGGGCACCATATAATCAGCTGCCAGCACAAAAGCAGGCAGAAGAATGTGGAGAGATTAGACTGGCTTAGTATCCCAGCCTACATCTTTCTCCCATGCTGGATCCTTCCTGCCATCGAACATCAGGCTTCAAGCTCTTCAGCTTTGGGACTCAGACTGGCTTCCTTGCTCCTCAGCTTGCAGATGGTGTATTATGGGAACTTGTGATCTTGTGAGTTTAATACTCCTTAATGAACTCCCCTTTATATATACATATACCTATATGTGTATATATATATGTATGTATATGTATATAGAGAGAGAGCGAGAAAGAGAGAAAGAAAGATCCTATTAGTTCTATCCCTGTAGAGAACCCTGACTAATACACCCTGTCTCTACTAAAAAAAAGTACAAAAGTTAGCCGGTTGTGGTGGTGCATGCTTGTAATCCTAGCTATGGTGGTGCATGCTTGTAATTTCAGCTACTTGGGAGGCTGAGGTAGGAGATTTGCTTAAACCCAGGAGGTGAAGGTTGCGGTGAGATGGCACCACTGCACTCCAACCTGCATGACAGAGTGAGGATCTGTAAAAAACAAAACAAAATCAAACAGCAACAAAACATTTAGATAATCTATTAGTGCTATAAATAGCAAAACCACTAATGCGGATGAATATGTCTGTATGTGTGTGTGCACTCGCTCACACACACACACATCGTTATTTTCTGAGTCAAATTGCAAACAGAATTAGAAATAATACAAAGTTAAATTCCACAACCAGAGAACAAAAAACAAAGTGAAAGTAAAATAAAGAATAAAAATCCAATTCAAGAAAAAATTATCACAGATATGTTTCACTAGTCGAGCAGTAGTTAACCTTACAATAAAAAGTTAGCATAAACAGATCATTTTTATTCTCCTGATGTTTATTTTGTAAACATTACTTTCTAGAATTATTTCATTTTACTTTTTAGATTTGGTAGATTAAATGGTTTATATGTGTGAAAAAGTCTCTTTGTTGCCACCTTGCTAAATGATTTACCACATTATGAAGATACTGTTATGGTAATTAAAGGTTCCTAATATCTTAATTTCTTCCTTAAATTTCTGAAATAATTTCAGCACATTTGAAAATGCTTTAACATCCCACCATCTAGAAGTTTCACAATTTATATTTCATAAACATCCAACATTAAATGTTGGCAAGGATGTAGAGCAAGAGAAATGCTCATTCATTATCAGTGGGATTGCAAAATAGAACAGCCATTTTGTAAGATAGTTTGACAGTTTCTTACAAAGCAAAATATATTCTTACCATACAAGCCATCAGTCATGTTCCGTGGTATTTACCAAAATAAATTAAGCAAACTTTTATGTCCATTAAAAATTGCACAAAAATGTATGGGGCAGCTTTATTTATAATTTCCCCAAAATGAAAGAAATCAATGTATTCAATACCATAGAAGATGATGGTTTATCCTTTCAATACTTTTTAGTATGGAAAACAAACACATTAATTATATGCCCTGGATTATACACCTCTTTTCCCTATCACTTCGTTGAATTGATTTATTTGTACATTTATGACTACACATTAACTGACATAATTAGTCACTTATAGTTACATTTCATTTTTTGATTTATTTACATGTTTTTCCAAATTTAATAATTCATTTTTAAAAATTTGCTGAATTTATTAGGTAACAGATTATTCTCTTCCTTACATTCCCAAAATAATTTCAATACATTAAAAATGAACAGACACTTCTCAAAAGAAGACATGTGGCCAACAAACATTTGAAAAAAAATCATCATCACTGATCATTAACGAAATGCAAATCAAAACCACAATGACATACTATCACACTCCAGTTAGAATGGCAATTATTAAAAAGTCAGGAAACAACAGATGCTGGTGAGGCGGTGGAGAAATAGGAACCCTTTTATTTTTTTTGAGACAGAGTTTTGCTGTCACCCAGGCTGGAGTGTAGTGGAGAGATCTTGGCTTCCTGCAACTACTGCCTCCCAGGTTCAGGCGATTCTCCTGTCTCAGTCTCCCGAGTAGTTGGGACTACAGATGTGTGCCACCACGTACAACTGATTTTTGTATTTTTAGTAGAGATGGGGTTTCTCCATGTTGGCCAGGCTGGTCTGAAACTCCCGACCTCAGTTGATCCATCACCTCGGCCTCCCAAAGTGCTGGGATTACAGGCCTAAGCCACTGCACCCGGCCGTAAGAATGCTTGTACTCTATAGATGGGAGTGTAAATTAGTTCAACCATTGTGGAAGACAGTGTGGCAATTCCTCAGGGATCTAGAACCAGGAATACCATTTGACCCAGCAATTTCATTACTGGCTATGTACCCACAGGATTATAAATTATTCTACTATAAAGACACATTCACGCGTATGTTTACTGCAGTGCTATTTACAACAGCAAAGACTTGGAACCATCCCAAATGCCCATCAATGATAGACTGGATAAAGAAAATGTGGCAAAGACAAATATACACCATGGAATACTATGCAGTCATACAAAAGAATGAGTTCATGTCCTTTGTGTGAACTCATTGGACACGGATGAAGCTGGAAAGCCATCATTCTCAGCAAACTAACTCACGAATAGAAAACCAAACACCACATGTTCTCACTCATAAGTGGGAATCAAATGATGAGAATACATGGACACAGGAAGGGGAACATCACATACTGGTGTCTGTCTGGGGGTTGGGGGCAAGAGGAGGGAGAACATTAGGACAAATACCTAATGCAAGTGGGGCTTAAAACCTAGATGACAGGTTGACAGGTGCAGCAAACCACCATGGCACATGTATACCTATATAAGAAATCTGCATGTTCTGCACATGTATCCAAGACGTAAAGTAAAATTTAAAAAATAAAATAAAAAATACTTAAACACCACACCATCTAGAAGTTTCATTTCTTGTTGATGTCCTTCCTGGATAAGGTTACTTAGGTTCAGTAGATAAATTAACAAAGAAAGAAATAAAATCAGTTAAATTTGAAGTTTAAATAAATGACTAATATTTTGTTATAAATATGGATCATCCATTATTTGGAACATATTTACACTTAAAAATAGTTTATCTGGAATTGAAATCTAACTGGGATCATCTATGTTATCTGTCAACCTATCTAATGGATGTATTTGCTCCTCATAATTATCTTTATTGCCCTTTTATTATAAATTTCCCATTTTCTGTATTCAGTGTCTTCATTTTTCACAAATCAGTACATTACATTGATTGAAAACATCTGCCAGTAGCCCCATGACATACTAAATGGAAAGCAGTTCTTAGAGAGTTTCCTTATTTAATCTACACTTAATTAATACTTTGACCAGACACAGAGTTCTAAGTACATATATATTTTTTTCTAAAGAATTTCAATGTGTTTTCCATTTTAATCAGCTTCCAGTCCTGCTGTTAAAAATTTCATTACCATTTTGATACTTGATCATTGAGAGCACCCCCTGTTTTTCTGTTTTAATTATTTTAGAAACCTTTTTCTTCCCTAATCAGAATTTTGTGATGATCTTTGATGGAAGTATTTTTATTCATTTTGTCTGGCACTTTGTTATTGGCTGAAAACTAAAAATAGATAAAGTTCCCGTTAGTAGACTTTACAACCAAGACAGATATTTTACAGTATATAAATTAATAACATGAGTTTCAAAGTTGGGGACATTAATAAGGAGGAATTAAATCGCTTTTGAAATCAGGAATAAGGTTAAAGAAAAACAAAGAAAAAGTCTATACCATGCTTCTGGGCTTATTTGTACAAGCACAGGGAGGAGAGAAAATGTTGTTATGTAATCAACATTTGAAGGTAGCATTGTCCTTGGTGAAGATCTAGGATCGTTCAGATAATAAGTTAATGATTTAGGGATTTTCATGAAGATGGATGGTACATATCACACTGTGTATTATACTAATTTTTAAATGTAGGGAGCATGAGAGGTGAGAAAGTAAATTCTGTGCAGAGGTATATTAAAAGTGCAGACAATTATGGGGAGTAATTGGAAGCAGAGAAACAGAGGCCTGGAATTCCGATGCTTCTAAGGGTGATTTACATAAACAAGGATAAAGAGCATAATACTCATCATGATGCCTTATCAGAATTAAAGTGGAGTTAATACTTTCTGTTGTTGTTTTAAAAATATTTTGTAATTTTTTTAGATCAGCAAACTGTATTTACTATAATGAAGAAAAATGTAAATACATTAAATTATGTTTCTAATATATAAAAATATATAACTTATTTTATTCCATTTCCCCTCAAGATAAATGCACTTGCCCGACTATTTTAGGTAGGCATTGGTGAGTAAGCTAATTTTGCCTACTTTTAACAAGCTTAGAATTTTGTTAGGAGAAAGAAATTAATGAAGGACTTTATTGCAAGTGTAAAATTCGTCAGCAATAAATAATATGATCTTGTTTATGTTACAGACTGTGTCTAATTTAGCAGAAACAAAGATAAAGAAATAAAGTTTCCTATCCCAAGGTTGTTTGGTTAATATAGAATATCTTCCCATATATATATGAATATATATATTCAAGATAACTTTCTGTATACTTTTCCTGATAAAAAGACACATAATTCAAAATACTAGTGATATGAATATTACTGTTTACTTCTTTTGTGTCTCACAACAAAAAACCATACACTTAAACTTCCTTTGGGAAGTGAGTTTTGATCTACATTCCTAGGTTTGGTGCTTGGCTAATGAAAAGAGCTATTTCAACACGGTAAATAAGAACAGAACAAAATACACACTCATAATCCCTAAGTATCTAAATTAGGTTACAGATTAATAGATTGGTGGGTAGTTCTCGACACCCTCTGTAGTAATGACAGTGGCAGACAATCCAATGAGAATCATGATTTCTCTTTATTATAATTAGAATTCTGTAGTGCTCTCTATTAAATATTACATTTGGAGTCAGGTGCAGTAGCTCACACCTGTAATTCCAGCACTTTGGAAGGTTGAGGTGGGAGGGTCACTTGGAGCCCGGAGTTAGAGACCAACCTTGGGCAACGAAGCAAGATCCCCCATCTGTACAAAAAATAAAAAATAAAAAGGGAGCAATTAGCTGGGTGTCATTTCACATGTCTGTAGTCCCAGCTACTCTAGAGGCTAAAACAGGAGAATTCCTTGAGCCTAGGAGTTCAAAGCTGCAATAACATATAACCTATAATCACACCACTGCTCTTTAGCCTGGGAAACAGATCAAGACCCTGTGCAAAATAAAATAAAACAAAAGATTATGTTTGTATTGAAAAGGTTGCTAAAAAAAATTAGAATTGGTTTTCAGGACATGAAGCAAATTGATAAGATCAAATACACCAGCTTATGCATGGAGATTGGGCATAGGGACGCTTTCATTATTGCCAAAAGAATAAAATCCCTAACATTACCAGCAGGTGGACACACTCTTGACAGTACCATACAATGCCTCTATTTTGCATAAATATTTCCTGAAGGCTGTCATCTAAGTCATTTCTTGTTCTGAGTAATTGCTATACTCCTTTGCTAAGTATTTCCTGAGTCTTATATCTGACATCATGTTTCTAACTATGTCCAATAGAGGTGTAAGCCACTCTTTTTAATAGAAGCTTAATTATAGTGATTACTAAGCTTTGCGGTTTAGCAAAACTTAACACAAGGAACACTCATTCTGCTTTCCCCTTTTTCCCAAAGCCATTCATCATGTTGCAGAAAGCAGGCAGCTTACCTTCCACAGTGGATCCTGGATCCACATCCACCTTGTGCAATCCAGGCTCCTCTGCACCTAAAAAGATTATCCAGGCCCTGTTGTCTCTGTGCAGTTGACATTATGTACACACTAATTAATAGTTTTCAATCCCCCAAGAACAGTAAGTAGGAACTTGTCTTATATATGTATACTTAACCTGTTCGCCAAAATTGGACATGCCAAAGAGAATGCCACAAATATAAATTATAATTTGTGCCCCAGAAAAAATAATTTGATTGCATCTCTAAATTTAGTATTCAGGCTTTTGTGAGGATAAACCACTTTTACATAAATATTTTGCAGAGATGTTAGTACAGATTGTATCAGGAAACTGTCCAGATGACATTTTAAACTTGATATCCAATATATCATGGTTTGTTATTTACAAGAATCTAATCAGACATAATGCAATTTATCTCTGTGACCACAGGCTTCTTCTAAATATAATTTCCTAATTCAAACATTTTTGGGTTTCTGCTGTTTTTTTGAGCTGAAATATGGGAAATCAATTTTTCCTTCTCCCTGCTTGGCCTATCTTATGCCTTGTAACAAACATACTTGATTTATTTTCTGTATTCTTCCTCATAGGATACTTTTTTGTGTTTTATTTTTTCTAATTTTAACCTTTCTAAAAGCAAGAAGAATATTAATCTGAAATTAAAAGAAAATTTTTCATAATAATCTGCTGGCCGTGTATCAGCCTATTAGTCCATTTTCCTACTGCTATGAAGAAATACCCAAGACTGGGTAATTTATAAAGAAAAAGACACTTAAGGGATTCACAGTTCCACAAGGCTTGGGAGGACTCACATTCATGGCAGAAGGTTAAGAAGGAGCAAAGGCACATCTTACATGGTGGTAGGCAAGCGAGCATGTGCAGGAGCACTGTTCCTTATAGAACCATCAGATCTCATGAGACTTATTTACTATCACAAGAACAGCATGAGAAAACCCACCCCTATGATTAAATTACCTCTCACCGGATCCCTTCTATGGCACTTGGGGATTATGAGAGGTACATCTCAAGATGAGATTTGGGTAGGGACATAGCCAAACCATATCAATCAGCAAAAGGAATCAATTAGTCCAATTAATAATTCCTAGCCTCTTGCCTATCCAAGCTTCTTGGGCTATTTGACATTGCACTGTCAGTTTTAACTAATCAAGGATTTTATCAGTGGCAAACCTGAGAGATCTGTTGAAAGGAAGTGGTCTAGAAGCTGGTAATGCTGAGCTATTTATTACATGATCATGCAAGTTTGTTCTCAAGGGAAGAAGTGAGAATAAAACTGTGTGTAAAAGAATACTATACTGCTTTTTCAGTCTAAGAAAAGTTCAGCAGAGAGATATGAGAGTTCTGGAGCCAACACTGTTAGGAGACTCCCATGTCTTCCCAGAATAGGCCTGGTAAGTGTCCTTACCACTTTCAATCATTGGCTTGATCAGTCCATGAGAAATTTGTCTTCAATGCAAATGTGTCTGATACATTCCAGAGAACAGCAGCTAGGGTTCTTGGTCAACCATGCTCCCATTCTCATGACCATCAGTGTCCACCCATGCTTGCTGCAGAGATCAAAATCTCCACACGGTTTCATGGATCAGTTCCATGGTTACCTGGGGCACATTTTCTTAAGGAAAAATATAGAAAAACATTACTGCTTTGAACTTAACCCTCTTGATGCAGTTGATCTAAAAAGCTCTGACTGATACTCAACCTCCTTCCATCATTGTCCATTTCAAACTTTTTCCAACCTTGCATGGTAGTGTGAGCCAAACTTTCATTCTTGAAGGACCTGATTCTTTAATAATCATAGCCTTCTTCTTCACCTAGGGTTGCAGCAGTCACAGTTAAAACGAGGCAAAGGAGTACCAATGGACCAAGAAGCACCCTAGTAGATCACCCAGGTTTCATACATATTTTCCCCTTCTCCATTGCATAATGACAACTGTTTTTCCTTTTACTGATCAAGGTCAATTACCCCTGACATTCTGTGACTCCTCTTTTTGCCTGGTGATCCCTGGGCACATGAATTTTGAAGCGACCCTATTGGTCTATAGTCAAGTTAAATTTAATTATAATTATAACTTAACGTTAAATGGGATCCTTGTTATGCCCCCTGCCCCAGTGCTACACTGTGTGGGATTCAAACCTATGGATCAAGCATTCCGTAAGCATATATGTAGTCCTAATAACTAAAGCTCTTTGTGTAATGAAAGCAAACCCGCATAAGTATCTATCACTCTAAGAACAAAACTCTGACCCTTCCAACTTCAGAATTTTCTGAGAAATCGATGCCAAAAAAAAGCTTAAACAAAATTAAATGTGTGAGTATTTTATTAGGAAAGAAGTCTACGAGAAAACATGGAGAGAAACCTGGGTCTTGGAGAACCATCAGGTTGTGTTTCTAAGTGTAAAGGAGATAAGAAAAGAAGGTTGGTGGAATCTTTCCAGACAGCAGTGCAATCTAAGAAAAGTTTATCAGAGCTACTGAGGAGTCTGTGAGTGAAAGATGGCAGTCAGAAATGTCCTCTTGTCTCCTCAAAATAAGACTGTTTTTGTACTCATACCATACTCGGTTACTGGCTAGCAGTGAGACAGTAGAAAGCATGGCCTTAGAGAAAACATGAAAATGGATTTTAAAGCGTAGTAACTGGGGCTTCTGTTCAACCATGCTGTCTAATGGGAAAGCCAGGCAGTGTATTCTCATTACCGACACACTTTTATTCTTATTCATTAGTTGAATAGTTCATGCTAGATAATTAATACTTATTTGTTAAATTACTAATCAAAACTGTTACAAAAATGTATTTGAACTTATCTTTTTAGAATTGTACTTGAGCCCATTGATTAAATGCAAAATAAATCTACAATTTTATTTTATAATGACTTATTTTTATTTTACCATTTGTCCAATTCTTATTTTCCTTCTATTACCTAGGGTGGTTTTAAAACATTTTTGGTTGTTGTTCTTGCCTTCATTCACAGAGCACGATGTATTTTCATCACTGATGATGTTCAAAATAGTTTTTGTGTAAAATATGTGTATGTGCAAAAATATAAACTCTACACATAGACGAACTCTATCCTATATTGAAAAGAAATCAACAAGAGGAGTGAGGTGTGTTCACACAATTCTATATATATTATTTTAATATCACTTATTTTTCAACATTTAATATATTATAACCTATTAGGGCATATTTTGCCAAGTAAATATTAAATTTATTCTGACAACTTCCATGAACCATCAATCTCTATTTTCACAAACATCCAACAAATGTTACTATAAAAATTTATTAGAGGTTTTTGAATAAGAAATCTTTTGAAGTCCAATTTTCTTAATATCAGAACTTGCAAACATAATAAATACATGCTTTTAATAGTGTGTATTATTTAATAGTAGGAGAACATTTTACTGATTTTATAAGCACATATTAATATAAAAAAATTTTAAACTATGAGGTGTCTATATCTATAGCCATATCTGCCTCTATTTCTATATATATAAGCACACACATATACAGACAGACATTTTATTTATTCCTTGGGGAATTTTTTGGAGAAACCTAAAATTATACTTAATGAATAAGAATTAGTCTGTTAACATTTGCCGCAATGTTGTTCTGCATTTTATTCAATATACGATACATTTCCCTCAAATTTCACTAGATGGTGCTGTGTATTAAATATAACAAATTTTATGTTTAGTAATAAATAGTGCATCATAATGGACTATCTATGAACATGCTATTATATTTGTGACTATAAAACAGGAAACTTGTATTATATGACTGTTTTTGTTCATTTATGGGCCTCTTTCATGAAGAGACCTACTGACGCAAGTGATGAGAAGGCAAAAATGGAAAGTGCAGATCTCTTTCCCCTAAAATGACTATTGAGGTTGTTTAACAGTGTTTAAGAGCTTATCAGATTTGCCCTGGTTCCCACCCACCTACTCTGTTATCACTTACTTTTTTTTGATGGCTAATTAAGTTATAATTTATAAATTCCATATAAAACTTATTTTCTAGGATGTGCAATAATTATTGATATATACTAATTGACCCTACAGAATTAATCCGGTCAACCATTAAAAAATTCACGCACTTACTTTTAAATTACATATCACAAGTGTTATCAGATCCCATTACTGGGATCCCTGTCAAAGAAGGCCAAATAAAAATCTTTGAAAATCACAGAAGGATAATCGTCACTTTCTAAAAATAAGTAAGCCTATCCTAGATATAAGGCCTTTTAACCATTCTGAAATAATAATCTCATAATCTTCTTTTGCTTTTGTTTGAATATATGTTTTATTCCTTATCATGACTGTCTCTAGTATATCTAGTTTAAGTCAAACTTGTTTATAGAAAATAATCATTTTGTGATTTACGTAAGAATTTTTACCCTCAATACTGCTATTGATGATAGAGCAAAACATGGTCATTGAAAAGTACAAATAGACAAAGGATTATGAAAATGCCAGGATCCTACCATGTAACATACCACTTCTTAGTCTACTGATTCAGATATCATTATAGTTATGAGTATAAATGCACTCTTATTCAAGCCTAACCTGATTACATCTGCATAAACTTTCAAAAGTTAATCAAGTCAAATGAAGTGCAGCACAACGGCATTTGCAGGTTCTCACCCTTAGCAGACTTTCCATATGAAGTGTGATTGCATTTCTTTTACTTTTTCATAACATCAAGTTATGAATGCATGAACCTTTGCCCATTCACTTATTAGAAGTTAGTTCCACCTGACATGTCTGTTACAAGTTCTTCTGCAAATAACACTGGTAAAGTTAAAACTCTGAAAGGAGCAGTTACCGTATTCTTCTGACCTTGGCTAATGTTGCATTCTCACATTGATGGGGGCACTGCTCATTCTTCTCAATGCTTGCCAGTTGAAACTCTTTGGAACTAAGTAGTCACAATTTCTGCCTAAGGTATTCACGTCTGAAATTCATGCTGACTTTGCTGATGGTACTGTGAATGCTGCTGATGTTATAGTTACTAACAAATAAGTGGTTTGGCTTTGCTATTTCTTTGTAGTCTGCTTGCATTTTGCCAAAAAATGTATAGCATCCCTACCACCATCACCAGTATCAACAGAATCATTCCAACCTCCTTACTTATTAGAATCTGGTTTATAGAAAAAAGGAAATTTCTCCATATCCCCACGACTTCCAGGTTGACTTCTTATTTGATGTTAAAAATGGAAATATTAATTTTATCAGATAAAAATTAATAACAGAAACATATAAGCAATACCCAAATATTTGGAAATTAAGCACAACATTTTTAAATAACACATTGATTAAAAACAAAGTTTTCAGAAAAGTTAGAAAATATTTTAAAATAAATAAAATCACAAATGCAATGTATCAAAATTTGTGAGTTGCAGATAAATCAGTACTGAAACAGAAATTTACAACAATAAGTGCATGTTTAAGAAAACAGACCCAAAGTCAATAATCCAAGTATACACCTTAGGAAAATATTTAAAGAAGAATAAATTAAGTACAAAGCAGGTGGAATAAAGAAAATAGTAAATATAAGAGCTGAAATTATTTAAATTGAAATCGGAACACCAAGATAATAGCAGTGAGACAAAACCTGCTTCTTTAAAAGAAAAAGTGATTAATCTCTAGCAAAACTGACCCCACACATAGACACAAACACAACACACAAAAAATTCATATCGGTAATGAAAGGAAAAACATGCCTGCAAACAGTAAAAGATAATAAGTAAACACAGGTAGAGTATCCTTTATCAGAAATGCTTGAGACCAAAAGTCATTCATATTTTGGACCTTTTCAAATTTGGGACAATTTGCACATACGTAATGAAATATCTATGACCTAAGACTAAACACAAAATCCACTTGTGTTTCATATACACCTTATACACAGAGACTGAAGATAATTTTATATAATACAGGTAGAGCATCTCTAATGCAAAAATTCGAAACTTGAAATGCTCCGAATTCCAATCTTTTTGAGCAACAACATTATGCCACAAGTGAAAAATTCCACACCTGATCTCATGTGAGGTGTTTCAGTGAAAATGCAGTCAAAACTTTCTTTAATTCACAACATTACTAAAACTACTGCATAAAGTTACCTTCAGGCTCTGAGTGTCAGGTGTATATTAAACTTAAGTGAATTTCATGTTTAGAGTTGGGTGCCACTCCCAAGATATCTGATATCGTTTGGCTCTGTGTCCCCACCCAAATCTCACCTTGAATTTTAATCCCATAATTCCCATGTGTCAGGGATGGGACCAGGTGGAGGCAGTTGAATCATAGGAACCATTTCTGTGCTGTTCTCATGATAATGAAAGAGTCTTAAGAGATCGGAGGTTTTATAAGCATCTAGCATTTCCCCTGCTTGCACTCATACTCTCTCCTGCTGCTCTCTAAAGAGGTGGCTTCTGCCATGATTGTAAGTTTCCTGAGGATTCCTTCATCATATGAAACTGTGAGTCAATTAAAACCTCTTTTTTTATAAATTCCCTAGTGTTGAGTATTTATTTTTAGCAGCACAAGAACGAACTAATACAGTAACTCATTATGTATAGGCAAATATTCTCATAGCTGAAAAAAACAGTATGAAATCTGAAACACTTTGACTCTCCAGCATTTTGGATAAGGAATATCCAACCTGTATTTTTAATAATTTTGTACACTTGAATTTTTACATAAATTCAGGTGTGGAAAATGTATATACATATGAAAAAACATGGATAGGGTTTATATAGATAATTAAAGGCTAATTTATTATTTACAATATCTATGATAATTCACTATGTTAACAGAAAGTTGAAGAATAACACTATGATCACCTCAATAGATTTAGATAAGACTTTGGCCAACATCTGATCACGATAACAACTCTCAGTAAATTATGAATAGGAGATAAGTTCCCTAAACTATTTACCCTAATGCAAATCTGCAAAAAATCTGCAGGTCACATCATATTAAATAGTGAAAGATTGAACAGTTTCATTGAAAGATTAGCATAAGGTAAAGAGATCCACTTTTACCAGTATCATTAAGGTGATACTGGAAGTCTAACCTATTAAAACACAGGATGAAAAAATTATTTATGAACTGGAAAGGGAATTTAAAAATGTATCTAATCAAATACAATTTGATTGTTCACGTAAAAATTCCATGGACTCTACACAAAACCTCCAGGAAATGATGAGAGTTCAGCAATGTTTTCAGATACAAGTTCAATATACAAATTTCAATTGTATTTCTAATTAACAACAGTGAACAAATAACTCTAAAATGTGTACTTAAAAGCAGAGAATTTAGAATAGTCAAAATAGTTTTGAAAAAGAACAAAGTTGGAATAGTTACCTGTTTTTATGATTTCCTAAGAGTAGCAATAATCAAGACCTCATAGCATTAGTGAAAAAAATAGACAAAGAGACCCATATAGTATGGAATAGAGTTATAAGATCAACACACATATATACAATGCATTGATTTTCAACAAAGGTGCCAAGGCAGTTTAATGAAGAAAGGAGACTTCAACAAATGTTGTTGGATAACTAGACATCTATATGGAAAAACAAAAACAAACACAACAACATTACTCAAACATGACACCTTATAACAAAATTATAGGCTGGGCATGGTGGCTCATTCCTGTAATCCCAGCACTTTGGGAGGCTGAGGCAGGTGTATCACGAGGTCAGGAGATTGAGACCATCCTCGCTAACACAGTAAAACCCTGTCCCTACTAAAAAATTACAAAAAAATTAGCCAGGCATGGTGGCGGGCACCTGTAGTCTCAGCTACTTGGGAGGCTGAGGCAGGAGAATGGCGTGAACCTGGGAGGTGGAGCTTGCAGTGAGCCCAGATGGCGCCACTGCACTCCAGCCTGGGCTACAGAGTGAGACACTGTCTCAAAAAAAAAAAAAAAAAAAAGAGAGAGAGAAAAAAAGTTATATCTACATAGATCACAGATCTAAATACATAGTTTATACCTATAAAAATCAGAAAATAAATTTAGGAGATTTTTGTTGTTTTTCTCAAAGTATTTGTTGGTTTTTAATATTCTAATCTGGTGTACTATATACAATTTTCTTATCCGTTTTCTCATAAAATATATTTCAGTTTTTCACCAGGTTGGGACTATTACACATGATACTGCTTTGAACATCACAATACAACTTTTTACGTGAATATATTTTCTTTTCTGTAGGATACATGCCCAAGAATTAAATTTCTTTTTCAAAAATTGATTTTAATTTTAAAATGTATGTAAGAATGATTTTCCAGGATCAGTGCTCCATTTTACTTTTCTATCAGCAGAATTCAAGAGATAACGTTATTCTGCAACAATTCCAGAATTTCTTATGTAGTTTTTAAAAATTAATTATTTTAATAGATACATACTAATACCTCACTATGATTTAACTTTAGTTTTCCTAATCACTAATTAATTCAAACATCTTTCAAAGGGCTTATTTACCATATTGAAATCTTCTTTAGTCAAGAATTTTGTCAATTTTCTTGACCATTTTAGAACTGTATTTTCAATGTACAACTGTTTACCTCAAGTCTACATCTTATGGCATATGTCCTTACCATAATCATAGAGATTCTCTCAAAGTAAAATTTTAGTATTGATAAATTTTATTTCATCAACTTTTTGTCTGGTAGATTTTGTGTGTGTGTGTGTATGTGTGTGTTTTGTGTTTTGTCATGTCTAAGAATAATTTTTGCTAATCCTAGGTCATGAAGATTTTCTCATACGTGCTCTTCAAAAACATGGTATGTTTTTGGACATAATATGCTTATTTATTAATGTTGTGAATTATTTTTGTTAAGATTTTACAACTTTCCATAAAAAAAATCCTGCACATGCCTTCCTTGATCTATACCTAGTATGTCAAGTTTTTTAAGTCATTGTAAATGGTATTTAAAAAATTTCGTTAAAAATATTGCATTGCTTATATAAAGAAATACAATAAACTATTTGTTTGCTGATGTCTTATCCTGAGACTTTGTTGGATCACATATTATTTAAAGGACTTTTCAGTTTAGTTTCTGTTCCTGGAAGTCAGGGACCCTGAAGGGAGGGATCGGCTGAAGCCGCTATAGAAGAACATAAATTGTGATGATTTCATGGACATTCATTAGTTCCCCAAATTAATACATTTGTAATTCCGTATGCCTCTCTTTACTGTAATCTCTGAACATAAATTGTGAAGATTTCATGGACACTTATCACTTCCCCAATCAATACCCTTGTGCTTTCCTATGCCCGTCTTTACTTTAATCTCTTAATCCCATCATCTTCTTCATAAACTGAGTAGAATGAATGTCGCCTCAGGACCCTGTGATTGTGCCAACTGCACAAATTCTTTGAAGAGCATGTATGTTTGAACAATATGAAATCTGAGCATCTTAATAAAAGAACAGGATAACAGTGATATTCAGGGAACAAGAGAGGTAACTTTGAACTTGCCACCAGTGAGCTGGACAGAACAGAGCTATACTTCTCCTCTTTCATAAGCAAATAAGAGAAATATCGCTGAATTCTTTTTCTCAGCAAGGAACATCCCTGAGAAAGAAAATGCGCCCTGAAGGTAGGCTTACAGACGGCCCCTTTTTAAGGCGTCCCATCTTTTATGGTTGAAGCCGATGGGATGAAATAAGCCCCAGTCTCTTGTAGTGTTCCCAGGCTTATTAGGAGGAGGAAAATTCCCACCTAATAAATTTTGGTCAGACAGGTTGTCTGCTCTCAAACCCTGCTTCCTGATAACATGTTATCAACAACAATGCATGCCCGAAACTTCATTAGCAATTTTAATTTCACCTCATTCGGTGGTCCTGTGATCTCGCCCTGCCTCCATTTGCTTTGTGATATTTTATTACCTTGTGAAGTATGTGATCTCTGTGACCCACACCCTATTCGTGAACTCCTTCCCCTTTTGAAAATCACTAATAAAAACTTGCTGGTTTTACCGTGCGGGGAACATCATGGATCCTGCCGACACCTGATGTCTCCCCCGGACACCTAGCTTTAAATAAATTTCTCTCTCTGTGCTCTTTCCCTTTATTTCTCAACCCAGCCCAGACACTTAGGAAATAAGTTAAACATTGGAGAGAGTTATCCCAATAAGTTTCTTTCACTATGTATTCTATAAGTAGGAAAAAATTTTCAATGATTGCTTTCCAATCTGTATGCTTTCTTTCCACCCACCACCCCTTGCTCTTGCATTTGTTAGGACTTCTAGTACTATACTGAATATGAGTGGAAAAGTAAAGATTCTTGCCATGTTACTGAAGTTAGGAGAACAGTATTCAGTTTTTTACCACTATATATTATGATAAATGTAGGTGTTTTGTAGATTTCTTCATTATTTTCAAGAAAATTAGAAGCGATTCCAAGTTGTCTGAGAGTTTCTATCAAGAGTAGGTATTGAATTTTGATGAAAATTAATATACGATCATATGATTTATCTTCATTATGGAACCCATCTTGCATCTCCGAAGTTAAATTATTTTAACCGATAAACAGAACTTTGGCTCTCAGTAAGGAATGCACAATTGAATGACATTTCCAATCGTAAGATGAGTAAGCTGTTTGTGTTTTATTTTAAAGTACATGATATTTTTTGTATAACTATTGACCTGTGTTAAAAATGTAGAATGTATACTACTTTGATATTTGAAACAAAAGAGAAAATCCCTAACAAAAAGTTGCTAAATCTGTTTAAATAATGTTTAATTATTTGTTTTTAAATCCCTTATGATTGATTTCTGCCTCTAGAAATTATACATATGTCATCTCATAACTTAGTAGCGGATCCTCATAAATTAAAACCTGATAAAAAGAATTATTCCTGATCTTTGGCCAATAACTACTAAAGTAGTTTTAAAATAAATGCTTGTCTTTTTTACTATGTTATTGTTATGACTCATTTTGAGAATCAATCTGAACTTTGGAACACATTTTTTAAAATGTAACAAGAGTACGTGTGTATATTTATCTATTATGCAAAAAATAGCATGTAAAAAACTTTGTATGTTATTAAGATTTGGGGGTTCTCATTTTAGTGAAGACAAGTAATTCAGGAATAGAAACCTTGCAGTTACAAAGTAACTAGAGGTCATTACTTATTACTAGTTACTAATTAATATTACCTCATAAATTTGCTGTGCCTTACCTGAGCATATATATTGATTATATTATGTCAAAGGAAATAGCAGTTCACTACAAAAATAATTTTATGAATGTATGAGTTAGCCTAGAAACTTGAAATAATTTCCAAATATCTGAACAATCCTTTACTAATTCTGTGCACATTCATTTCAAAGATAAAACAGTAAAGCCTAAGCCAGTCCCTCACGAGCCTCACTTCTGTTGTCAACACATACGGCAAAATTATATACCATAGCCCTAGAGTATACAAGTATCCTAGCCTCCATCCCATAAGCCATTAAATTTAAGTTGACACTTTCAAAAGGGCAAGCAAAGTAAATAGGAAGTGTATATATTTAAAATGCCATGGATTTAGTACTTCCTGTTTTCTTTTTACACAGTGCTGAGCTAATACATTGTTTATAAACATCTTGAAAATCTCTGAAAACATCCTGTTCTGTGTTTGATGCAGGAAAGCTGGATGAAAGTTGAAATTAACTTAATGTGCTAGACAAAAAGTTAATAGGTTTATAGCAGAAATACTTTTAGAACAATGTAATATCAGAAAAGTCCAGGGACTGTGGTACAAAATAAGGATTTCTTTGTTTGCAAGTGAGTAATAATTGACTTAGAATAATTCCTTAATGATACTAATTTTTGTTATTGATGCTACCTTTGTAATGCAAAATTTCCAACCTAAGATCCAAATAGCACTGTGAGTTCATGGTATGTTATGCAATATTCCACTATTCCATACTTAGATTTATCATAGCATTTGACCCATGATATAACAATTGTAAAATCTGTTTATCAGTTTCCCTTAAGATTTTCTTGGAACAAGGACTGTATCTTTACATCTTTGGATCTCCAGTAGCTGTCATATATCTTTCACCTGACAAGTACCTAAAAATATGTTTCGCATAAATGATGAATAATATGACGAAAGCCATCTTAGGTAGATACACAACACTTCATATAGAAAGTGCATAATTTCAAGAAAATTATTATAACTGAGTTCAGTTACACAGACTTGGTGGATTGAAGTTCTTGTATTTGCTCTTATCTGAGTATTTGACATTTCTGACTTTGAATTTCCTTATTTGAATTGAAATATTATGAAGAACAAATATATCATCAATGTAATACTGAGTTTATATTGCCAGAGAAGAAACAGCTATTCTTTAAAGAGGAAAGTTGAACTTGATTATGCATGTGAGTTAAGATTTGTTCATTACTCTCAACATATTTGCCCTTTCTTCTGAAGTTTTGAGTAAATTAGAAATTTATGGATATGAGCACAAAGCCTGTAAATTCTAACAAAATTGAAAATTTGAAATACATATTTTAGAAAAAAGATTGAGTCAGAGTCTGATATATTTAGTACCTTGTTGTCAGAGCTATACATATAGCTAAATTAGAATTTTTTACATTTCAAATATATTTTAAGGACTGTAGTTTTCTATATGAAATGTTTAATATTCTTCAGCTTTTACAACTTTTCATCTAATAAAGGATGAAGAATAGGACCCATAGAATTAAAATCGTAATCTTCAAATCTTTATTGTATAAAAGGTCAAGATTAGTCAATGATTATTATTAGGTTTTTTTTTTTTTTTTTTTTTTTTTGGTCATTGAGTTTTGTTGTTTACTGATACAGAAACCTGAAATTATAATGGCTCTGAAAAGCTTTTCTTGTGGTAAGGAAAGTATAGAAATAAAACGTAGGACGAACAAATGATCTGAGAAATAAAATGATGGTATTAATCAACTATTTGACCCCACACATCTAGATATTAGGGGACACACTGATAAATAGCTCCAGAGACATTCAGAAAAGTGCTTTTCCCTCTTTATGTCAGTTACAAAGCAAACATGAGTTCCACTTGTATTACTGAAAGGAGGGGTTGAAAGTCTGATTTTAAAAGCTTCCTGAAAATACAGTGTGTGAGTCAACATTTGCATGACTTTATGGTTGAAGTGTCTATGTATATGTACAGCTGCCTGAAAACATGCTTTTTCAATGAATCATTAGTAGATTATAGGGACTGCTCATAAATCTATCCAATTAATATTGCAGAAAGATCACACAAGCTTATGAGCTTATAAACTGTTATCTCCCATATTTTTTATTCTAAAAGCTTTTTGTTGACATCACTGCTGCGTAATGTGCTTTGTCAGAGTATTGTCTTTTTTGTCGGCTAGAGAAGGCACAATTACTTTTCTCTGGAATTTACTTTTAATAGAATACCTTGTCTCTGATTGTAACAGCTGTTGATTATTATATTTTGTTAAAGAAACAATTGATTTGTTCGTAAAATCGTGACAAATTTATGTGCTGCTGCTGCTAAGTTGGCAACTTACTTTTTAATTATTTACCATTTAAATGTCACACTTTCACCTCAATTTGGGTAAGTTTTGTAATACAAGGTAAGTAAAAGGAAGACAAAAAGGTTAGTTGATGGACAGTAATGGCAGGGTCTAAAATGAGTAACAAAGGTTTTTAAAGATCAACTTGACAGACTTCAAAGATACTGTATTCTTAAGTACTTATTATGCAGATGACTGTAATTTGTGTGGAATTCAGTTTAAAGAAATTGAAAGTTACTGACATGATGTTTATAGAATTTTCCAAGATTTGAAAAAGTGTTTAAGAAATTAGAAATTTCTCTTTTAATGCTTGGTTAGACTTGTTTATTGAAAAAAAAAGTAACAGGAAGAAAAAAAACAAAGAAAGCTCTGACCTCATTTTCCTCATTTTCTTTCATCCATGTCCGTGGTTTAATTGCCTTAATGAAATTTAACGTGTCAACGAGCACCCAGTAATAAAAACACTCTTAAACTGAAAGGAATAACAACTTTCTCTCCTCTTAAGTAGCACAGGAAAAGTAACAAAGTATATGTGTTCATTCTCCAAGAGTGAATTGAATGATCTGAAAGTTTCCGAAGAGCTTCAGAGCCTAAAGAGTAGTCCTCAATCTTTTTGGCACCAGGAACTTGTTTCATGGAAGATGTTTTTTCCACACACCGGGCCGGAGGGAGTGGTGGTTTTTAGATAATTCAAGTGCATTACATTTATTGCACATTTTATTTTATTTTATTATCATTACATTGTAATATATAATTAAATAATTATGCAACTCACCATAATATAGAATCAGTGGGAGCCCTGAGCTTGTTTTCCTGCAACTAGAAGGTTCCGTATGGGGTTGATGGGAGTCAGTGACAGGAGATTCATCCAAGGAGACTGGTATCTACAGAGGATTGATTCCTGGACCTGCAACTCTACCCCACAAATACCAAAATCTGCAGATGGTCAAGTCTCTAATAAAAAAAATGGTAGAGGCTTTGTAAATTCCTATAGACGTCCCCCCATACATTTTAAATAAACTCTAATTACCTATACCTAACATAAAGTAAATGCTATATAAATAGTTATACTGTTATCATTAAAATTTTACGAATTTTATTGTATTGTTATTTTAAAAGTTTTGATTCACATTTAGTTAAAGCAACAGTTGTGGAAAGCACCTATGTGAAGGTTTGATTCTTGAACACCAAATTTCTTCTTTATCAAGGTTGTTTTGGTGGATGCAGGGCCAAGATCGCCAACTAGAAACAGTGGTGATCTCAGGCTCCCATCGAAAAGAACCATAATTAGCATGTGAATCCTGCACCAGCAACCAAGGTATTCATGTTCTCTCATCAGAACTGACAAGGTGGTGGGGTATAATCCATGGAGAGGAAGGAAGAGCAGTGTGGTACAATGGTCCACCTGAGAGCCACATTGGGCAGGGGAGCCCCCACCCTCCAGCCAAGGGAGGTGAGTGAGCATGCTATTCAGCCAGGGAAACTGCTTTTTACCCGGAACTCTGCAACCCACGGATTGGAAGGGCCCACTCGCGTACCCACGCCACCTGGGCCTAGGGTCCCAACCCTAGAGCTGCACAGATTCTCAACAGCCTCTCCGCTAGAATTCGCTTAAGCCTGCCCAGTTTCCTGGTGGAGGGGCGACCAGCACCACAGCTGCTGCTGCTTGCTGTCTGAGCCCTTTGAGCTTCTTGGCAGAGGGGCAGCAGCCAGCACTGAGACTCATAACTGCCTAACACATAAGCTCCCCGCGCAGGGGGAGGGCGGCATCCATCTCTATAGCTCCAGGCTGCACTTTAGCCCTGTTGGAGCCAGGAAAGCTGGATATTTTTGTCCGAATAGGTGTCCCCCACAGCCCAACACATAAGCTGTGGCAGACTGTGGCTAGAGCGCATCTTCGGACCTGATTCTGACCCGTCCTTCCTCACTGGGTGGGGCCTCCCTGCAGGAACTCCAAGGACTCCAGCCAGAGGCTCAGGGACAGAACCCTGATATCCCTGAGCCTGCGCCCCTAGGGGGAGGGGTGGCCACAGTCTCTGTGGACCAGCAGACTTAGCCTTTTCTCCTGGTAGTTCTTAGGAATCTGGGTGGCCCAGACTGGTGGGTTTCTTCCAGGTCAAGCACACCTCATCCACCAAGGGACAAAGTGCTTCATTAAACGGGCTCTGATCCCTGTGCCACCCAACTGGGTGAGACTCTTCAACAAGAATTGTCAAACACCCTATACACAAGCTATTCTACTGGGATCAGGGTGGTGCCCCTCAATGTCAGAGATCCAGGAAGAAGGAGCAGGTACCCATCTTTGCTGTTCTCCAACCTCCTTGAGTGACATCTCCAGGTACGGGATCTATCCAGATGAACAAGGTCTGAAGTGAACCCCCAGCAAACCGCAGCAGCCCTACAGAAGAGGGCCCTGCCCATTGAAAGAAGAACAAACAGAAACCAACAACAACAGCATCAACAACAAAAACATCCCCACAAAAACCCCATCAAAGTGTCAGCAGCCTCAAAGATTGAAACTAGACAAACTAATGAAGAAGAGAATCAATGAAAAAATGCTGAAAACCCAAAATGTCAGAGTGCCTCTTCTCCAAGTGATTGCATCGCCTCTCTAGCAAGAGCATGGAACTAGATGGAGGGTTAGATGGATGAATTGACAGAAATAGGCAACAGAACAGAACAGAGACCTCAGAAATAACATCACACATCTACAACCATCTAATCTTTGACAAACCTGACAAAAACAAGCAGTGGGAAAAGGGTCTCCTATTCAATAAATGGTGCTGGGAAAACTGGCTAGCCATATGCAGAAAACTGAAACTAGACCCCTTCCTTACACCTTATCCAAGCTTAACTCAAGATGGATTAAAGACTTAAATGTAAAAGCCAAAACCATAAAAATCCTGGAAGAAAACCTAGGCAACACCACTCAGGACATAGGCACAGGCAAAGACTCAATGACGAAAACACCAAAAACAGTTGCAACGAAAAACAAAATTGACAAATGAGATTTAATTAAACTAAAGAGCTTCTGCACAGCAAAAGAAACTATTATCAGAGTGAACAGGCAACCTAGAGAATGGGAGGAAATTTTTGCAATCTACCCATCTGAGCAAGGTCTAATATCCAGAATTTACAAGGAACTTAAACAAATTTATAAGAAAAAACAATCCCATCAAAAAGCAGGCAAAGCATATGAACAGACACTTATCAAAAGAAGACATTTACTCTGCCAATGAACATATGGAAACAAGCTCAACACCACTGATTGTTAGAGAAACACAAATCAAAACCATAATGATATACCATCTCATACCAGTCAGAATGCTGATTAGTAAAAAGCCAAGAAGCAAAACATGCCGGCGAAGCTGTAAAGAAATTGGAACACTTTTTATTTTTATTATTTTTTTGAGATGGAGTTTTGCTCTTGTTGCCCAGGTTGGAGTGAACACTTTTATACTGTTGGTGGGAATGTAAATTAGCTCAATCATTGTGGAAGACAGTGTGGCGATTCCTCAAGGATCTAGAGCTAGAATATCATTTGACCCAACAATCCCATTACTCGGTATATACCCAAGGAAATATAAATCATTCCAGTATAAAGACACATGCACACATATGTTTACTGTAGCACTATTTACAATAGCAAAGTCATGAAACCAACCCAAATGCCCATCAGTGATAGACTGGATAATGAAAATGTGGTACATATACACCATGGAATACTATGCAGCCATAAAAAAGAATGAGATCCGGTCCTTTGCAGGGACATGGATAAAGCTGGAAGTCATCATCCTTAGCAAACTAACATAGGAATAGAAAAACAAACACCACATGTTCTCACTCATAAGTGGTAGTTAACATTGAGAGCACATGGACACAAAGAGGAGAACAACACACACCAGGGCCAGTTCGGGCTGGGAGTGAGGGGAGGGAATTTAGAGGACCGGTCAATAGGTGCAGCAAACCACCTTGGCACACATATACCTATGTAACAAACCTGCATGTTCTGCACATGTATCCTGAAGCTTCATGTAAATAAAAAAGTGTTTTGACAAATCTGGATGCTTTACATTTCTATTTTAATTTTAAAATAAGATTCTCAATTTCTGCAAAAATTAATAATGACTGAGTTTTGAATAAGAATTGTTTTGAGTCTTTATATGGCTTTGAGGAACATTGTCAATGTAAAGTCTTCTGCTTCATGAAATTGGGATATCTTTCCATTTATTTAAATATCTTATGTTTTCTTTCAACAGTATTTTATAGTTTTGGGTATACATATACTTCCTTTCTTCAGTTTGTTTCTAACAAGTTTATTATTGTAATATTATTATATTTTTTTACTTATTTTCATTGCTAGTACATTTAAAAAATGATTTAATATTGATTTCATGTACTGTAAGTTTGATGAACAAGTAGTTTAGTTCAAATAGTTTTAGCAGATTCCTAAAATTTTCTGTCTACATGATCATATCATCTGTAAATAATATTATTGATTCCTTTTCAATCTGTGATCTATTAGGTAACAAACATATATATACATATATATGTTCAGTCTGTGATCAATTAGGCAACGTGTGTGTGTGTGTGTGTAAAACCTAATTGACCCAAGTAAAACTTCTAATAATGAGTTTAATACAATTGTCTATAATGCAATTCTTATTTTCATCCAAATGATAGGGTGATTCTTTGATCTCAAGTGAAAATTCTCAGCAAAAATAATGCATAATTTCAAAATCAAATGTTTACATTTTTTACCTAACTTCCTAAAAAATTGTTAAAAAATTAGTAACACAGTTTTTTTCTTAATTGCACTTGTCAATACATCATTACTTGTAGAAATTATAAGTTTGTATTATATTAAACTGGTAATTATTTCTGTGAAAAGAATACTAAATATGACAAAACAAAAACAATAATGGAATTTACAAACTATAATTAGAAATAAATTTCAAGTGTTTGTAACTAATTCTATTCACAGTATGGTAACATCGATGTTAATTATCCAGAAAAATATCAAAAAGATAATGTACGGCTTTATCATTTTATAGCATTGATATTTTAGAATATAATTAAAAGTATTATTTACTACTTCCATTTAGTAACTGATAGCCAATGTAAACAGAATACTTTTTTATTTAAGTATTATTATTATTATTAACAGCAGTTGCTACTTGTCTGATTTGCTACTTATGTGATTTGATAAAAATATATTTTAGAATCTGTTCATTTTGGTACTTCAAAAACCCTCTTTGTACTCACTATAAATAATCATATATCTTTCTGTTCTCAGTGAAAATGAAGAGTGATGAAAATGATTGTGTTATGTACTTATTATAAATGGATTATGTTCTCAATGCAGGATTCCAGGAATAATATGTAATATTCAAAACATCACACACATCTCACTAAAGTCCAAGAATATGAGTGAGATCATAGAAAGCGTAGAATTTCAAATACCCTGGTTTAAATCTACAGACTCTCAGCCTCATATTGAAGTTCTCTTATTTCTTTAATACCTTTCAGAATCTTCAGGAGGAAAATTTGAATGTATTCAAAACTCCCTCAGGAATAACAAACAGTTCATTCAGCCCAGACTGCTCAAAATCTTTTACATCCTTGTTCTCACTGCTCTAAATTCCCATTGGTCATTTTACCTTTGCTAACAAAATCTGGTCTCATTTGTTTGATTCTTTTCCTCGATTATAATCATTGTCCCTTCCAAAGTTAAACTCTTCATAATGTTTGGCACCTACCAAATTGTGGATTTACTCCCGGTGGTGCTGTATTTCACTCTGGCTATAAATTATTTTATATGTGCCCCACAAAAATCTTTAAGACTTGTGTATATTTCAGCAGAAATGAGACATTATAACTCAAGTTCTGCTTAGGAGACTCTGTTCTTCTTCCATTAGTTGAAACTTTATGCCTATGTGGATAAGCGGAGGCTGAACATTGTCCAATTCCACATAACAGGCATATATGGATGTCAGCTGTAGGCTGGCCAGCATACAGATACCATAATATGCCTATATTAAATAGTAATGGTTTCATGTTGACTAATCTGAAGATGTTAAAAAAAAAACCACAACTTTAATGTTTGTATTTAAGATTATACTAACATTTATTTAGTAACTCATTTTTAAAATGTTGACTGTACTGTTTTTGGGAGGGTGGGGTAAGGTCCCACTCTGTCACCCAGGTTGGAGTGCAGTGGCTGGATTATGGCTTACCCCATCCTCTACTTCCTGGGCTCAAACGATCCTCCTGCCTCAGCCTCCTGAGTAGCTGGGACTACATCGTGCACTCCTGCACCTGGCTCATTTTTTGTAGGTTTTTTTGTGTGTGTGTGCAGATGGGGTCTCACCATGTTGCCCAGGCTGGTCTCAAACTCCTGGGTTCAAGTGACCCTCCCATCTCGGCCTCCAAAAGTGTTGAGATTACAGGTGTGAGCCACAAGGCCTACCTTACTTTTTGGCTGAGTGAGGTAGCTCACATCTGTAATCCCAGCACTTTGGAAGGCTGTGGCAGGAGGATCACTTGAGAACAAGAGTTGGAGACCAGTCTGGACAACATAGCAAGACTCCATCTTTACAAAAAAAAATCAAAAAGAATTTTTAAAAGTAAAATGTTTATATTACTTTTAGTATTACTACAGTAAGTAATAATTAAAATATTCTTAAATATGAAAAGTAGGAAGTATATTAAATGTCCTTGGAATTAATTTCTATGAGTGGAAATACTGGGTCCCAATGTATGAGATTACATAGGTTGTCAAAACCCTTTTCACAACCCTTCAAGGCACCTCTTGTGTTCTTGCTAACATTTGATGGCTGAAAATGATATATCATTTCATGATACAATTTTATGGTTACCATTACATATATTTTATTTTATATGTATTGACAATTGCTTTTTCTTCTATCACCTATCTTTTTCTCTCTTCTTGCACTTTCTACTAATCTCTTTATTCTCTTCCTTTGCATTGTACTAGAGTTTCTTATGTCTGTATGTCATTAATTCTTATTACTAATAATATATGAATAAAAGTTATGTTCTTCATCATTTCCATTATAAATGGTAATTGTAATATTTTGTCTAGGGTTTCACAACATTTCTTCAAAATCCCATCCATTTGCTTCTTGGTCTTAGCCTCTCTTTACAGAGTGTTTTCTGCTCCAGTTCCTTAGAGCCACGGGCTGTTGTGTCCTACAGAAGAGTCTAAATCATTCCCTACATTTGATAAAATGAAATATTCAGAGCGATGCTTTTGCCATCATTGTGTAAGAAGGTTGCAGTCTTACTTTGTTCTGAAGTATTTTTTCCAGTGATCAATTGTCAGTCCTCATTTTATTTAATCACTCCGCAGCATTTGACACACTTGATCACATCAGCTTCTTGGTGCATTATCTTCACTTGATTGCTCTCCCAGCTCACCAGTCATTCTACGTCTCTTTTGTTGGCTCTCCTCTTATGTACCTGTACATGCCGCAATTTCGCAGGACTGTGTTTTATTGTCTGTTTTTCTATCTCTACATTTACTACCCAGGGAATGCTATACAGGCCCAGGCGTTTAAATGTTGTAAATGCTGATACTTTCTACTAGAGTAGTTTCTCTAGCCCTGATTTTTCTACTGACTTGGGTATGAGACCAAATTCCCTAGAAATAAAGACTGACAGAGGGATTGACATACACGGAACCTACTAAAGGGATGTTGTCATGGGTGGCCACAAAGAGCCTCAGGAAACAGAATAAGAAATGGATGAAACCAAGCAAGAATTTGGTTTCAGATAAGGAGCCACAGAGTTTGTTCCACCTGGAAGAAACAAAGATGAGCTATTTCTCTTCATATGTGATTGACCAGGAAGAAATTGTGTAATATGAGGTGGTTCTGATAGCCTAGGAACAATGTATAAGCAGATGTGAGCAGCAATGTAGGTGATGCATGCAGCCGCTCAGTGAACTTTGACACTTGAGTAGTCAATGGAATCCTAGGGCATCTGGGTATTGCAAGAACAGTGTCTGCTTCAATGTCAGATTGCTTACTTGATATCTCTGCTTTAACATTAAGAGTCACCTAACATAAAAAAATTTTAAAATAGAATTCTGTGCCTTTTGACAAACTCTTCCAGTCTCATGATTGTGCAGTCTTCCCTAAGGAAAACAAATTCAAAGCAGAGTGCTAAATTGAAGATAAATGTTTGCTAAGTAGACTAACTTGCTTTCTCTACCTGGTGACTCTCATGTTTCTGCATAGAGAACAGAATTCTCATTTGTACATCAAAGAACAACATTAATATGAACTTCTGGGCACTTTGGGAGGGAATATACTTGTTATAATGATAAATTAGCTCTATCTATATTTGAGATTCTCTTTTGCTTCTTTTTCCTAGTTGTGTTATCTTTCAGAGGTATCTGACAAAAAGAAAACCAGTTCTGAGGGGAAAGGTTTCCAATGAAAACCTGTAGATTTTGTTGATTTAGATTCTGTCATTGTATTATATCAGTTTCAATGCATTAAATTTTTATAGTTCTAAGGTAATCTTTCAAACTTTAAGAGCACTCTAATGGATTTTCACAGTACTGCCTGTATTTGAGTGAAATCATACAGCTCTACTAGCTTTATCAAATTCTTCATCTGACTCTGCTAAAACACCTAAACAATCCAAGCTTTTTATTCTGTGAATCAAATATTACACAATAAAACAAAGAAGTGTGCACTTACACTTGTGTATGAAAATGGAAAACAGTCAGTCACAACATACATTTAACCAATTATAAATTTAGATATCCCATCCAGCAACTCATTAAATATAGTAATAACATATTAGTTTTTAAAGCATATTTTTATTTAGAGAGGACAAAAAGACACTCAGTTATCTTATACCTGGTTGTGATTCTTACTTTCTTTGGAAATAGAACATAATAATATAATTTTTACATCCCTAGGACATTTTCTCAGTTGGATGTTTCAGAGTAGACTACTTATTTTTAATGACTTGATATTCTGTCTTTACTGCCTTTTACAAGGTTAAGTTACTTTCACTTTTATATTGCTAAAAATATTGTTCAACTTAAAACACTGAAGTTTTAAAAGCTGCGCATATAAGCACAATTAATGACTGGCAGTCAGTGTCCCTCATTTAGACTATCAAAATTCATAGTGCAGCTTTATGCTCTTAACTGTTTTAACTACTGTTGCTATCATGGGATCTCTGCACATATTTGCCTTTTGGTAGATCTCAGCAGGATAGTACAATGTATGTTTTTTGTTGGAAGCTGGGATATTTTAAAGTCTTTAGCACAAAGACCTAACAATGAACACTTTTTTCATTCTTTGTGGTTGGTAAAATTCTGTTTTATACAGAAAATACTAAAAAGCCAATATTGCACAAGTAGAAAATCTACCTCCAAGCTACATTTTGCTAAATATACTGAATAATTGGTTATTTATTATTTCTACTTGAAATACAAATAGCATAAACAATCATACTTGACCTACTATATGTAACAATCCAAATTAAAACACAAAACAAAAACTTGTGCCTTATGACACTTCCATAAAATATTTTGCCTTACAGTATTCACAAAGAGATAAATATTATGTCTTTATCTATATATTTATGAGTATGCTCAAAACTGCATATTTAAAAGTACCTTAATTATCCTAAGACTGCCAAGCACAACTGTTATTTTCATTAGAGTAGCATTAAGCTACATTTTAGTGGAAATTCAATGGGTAAATATTAAAATATACTTGTAAAGTCAAAAAAGCATAAGTCAAACCAGCATTCGTGAGGGACCTTCTGTATAAGCCTGTGAAACTATTTTCACAATCTAGAAAATACAATTTTTATTTGTTCACAAAAGGTTCTATATAAGTCATTTGTAAACCTCCCTCCATCCAGGTTTCCAGGCAACTACTGATGTAGTGTCACCATATATTAGTTTGCAGGCTTTTATCATTTTAAATAAATTGAATTTTCCAGTATTGCTTTGAATGTGGCTTCTTTCACTCAAATTTTGAGATTCATCACTGTTGTTCCAAGTTTTAATAACTCATTCTATAATTCTTATACTAGATATAACAATTTTGTGTGACATGCCCCTTTAATACATATTGCCTTAAGGTGTAGCCATTTCTTTAACTCATGTTCTGTGGACCAAAATAGGTACACAAACAAATTCTCTACTCATCTGAACTGTGCTGACTCCAGCACCTTTAGCCAGATAACGGATTATGTGGTAGCAGGCCAACCTAGAGTGACCTACAGTTGGGTAGCTCATCTCTCTTCCAGGTGTTCTCTAATCATTCATTCATTCATTCATTCATTCATTTGGCTGGCTAAGCTTCACCAGACAAAGATGGCAAAGTGTAGGAAGAGTGGAAAGACAGAAAACAAACTTTCTGTCTGCAAAGTGCAGTGTGCCTGCACTTAGAGGTTTCTAGATATGTTATATTTGCTTTTACTCCATTGGTTAACGTAAGTCACATGACCAAACAGAATCTCTGTGGGAAGTGTTGTATCACCAAAATGTCTGAATATAGGAAGAAACATAATTTCAGTAGCTATGTTTTTCCAATGGAGTGAAGTGTTTTGCATGTCTTTGAATAGGTAATGAACAAATTATTTGTATTCAATTTAGATCTGACTATTCATAGAATCATGAAGCATATTTTAAAAGAGCTTATAGAAATAAAAACATTATCAGAACACATTATCATTATTTGGATTGTTCTAAATCAATTATGGGAAATGCTACTTAATTTTAAAATAACTTATTTATGTTAGAAATCACGACTAAGAAGGCAGTAGATTGCATTGGCATGGACACAGTTTCTGCTTGGTAGATAATTTCTACATTCATTCCTTCTTAGGGCTGTTTAGCCAAATGCATTTTTGAAAAGTATAATGATTTCCACTTGTTAGCTTTATGTGTAATAAGCAAAGGTATGATATTGTTCTGACAAAATGAACAAGAGCAAGCATGCTGTAAGATTTTGGGTTTTATTTTCCTTTTTACTTAAAATATATTTTTCACCAAAGGCAGGAATAGGAAGACATAACACATTTTAAGAGACTTTTTAAAAACAATAGAGAAAAAATCTGCTCAATTATGTAGCAGAATATGCCAAGTTTCAATATTCTAACAGTGTACACTATATCCTACCACTGCCCTTATTTTCTATCAGAAATGTATGTAGTCTCCGTCGTCAGATAGCAACTTTTTTACATACATTTTTGTTATAATTTTATTTGGGTCTAAATTGATTACAAAAAAAGCCACCCTTTGGCTGGGAGTGGTGGCTCACATCTGCAATCCCAGCACTTTGGGAGGCCAAGGCAAGCGGATCATGAGGTCAGTAGTTCGAGACCATCCTGGCTAAAATGGTAAAATCCCATTTCTACTAAAAATAGAAAAAAAAAAAATAGCCAGGCATTGTGGCGGGCGTCTATATTCCCAGCTACTCGGGAGGCTGAGGCAGAAGAATGGCTGAGCCCAGGAGGCAGAGCTTGCAGTGAGCGGAGATCAGGCCAATGCACTCCAGCCTAGGTAACAGAGTGAGACTCCGTATCAAAAAAAAAAAAAAGCCACCCTTCTAAAAATATAGTTATGTGACATTTCAACATACAACCAAGGTATTTTGTATTGCAATCACGGCCCCAAATTCCCTCACACACATTTGTAGATAAATTTTGCCCTTACTTGATCCTCTGGAAAGCCATGATCTGCCTTCTGTCAGCATAATTTTTGCCTAATCCAGAAAGGCATTAAAATGGACTCACAGTATGTATTCTTTGAGTCTGTTTTCATTGACTTAGCGTTATGTATATGAGATTAGGCACGCTGACGTCTGTGTCAGTAGTTTGTTGCTTTTTTGTTCCTGAGTGGTATTTCCTTGTGTGGATGTTCCATAGATTATTCACCAATTCACCAGCTGAAGGATACTTGGGCTGTTTCCAGTTTGAACCAGTTTTGAATAAAGTTGCCATACATACTCACAAGAGATGTTTGAATGAATACGACATTCATATTTTGTGGTAAATACTTAGAAGTGAGACTTTGGGTCATATGGTAAGTGTGCATAAATTTCATAAATATTTATTAGTTTTTAAATTGTTTATTAACAAAAAATGTTTATTAATTGCTTATTAATTTTATAAGAAACAAGTTTTTTCCATAGTGACTCTACAGTGTAGCCTCTCCAAAAAAATAAAAAACTGAAGGAGGTATCCCCATCAACACCTACTATTGACAGAACTGTGATTTTAGCTATTCAAAGCTATCTATTTCACTACAGAATAATGACTTTGAGAATCTTTCATAGTTTTGTTTGCCATTCGTTCATCTAATTACTAGGTTGTTCATATATTTAATGAGTTCTGATAGTCCTTTATATATTCTGGATGCAAGTCTTTTGTTAGCCAGATATTCTGAAAATATTTTATAATGGAATTTGTTTACTATTTTATTCTTCTCACACTTCCAATGGGCAGAAGTATTTAATTTGATAAACAACAATTTATCACATATTTCTTTTATAGGTTATGATGTTTAAAAATTTTGCATATATAAAGAACATTTTCTCTTAATTTTATTGAAATTATGGTTAAGTACTTACATACAGACATTTAAGTTTATACTTTCTTAGGTATTGGTTCTTATAGATAAAATGAAAATTAGATTTAGGCTCAACATTTTTGTACATGAATGTTCAGTTGTTTCAGCCCTACACTGTCTGAAAAGAGGAAAACTTCTCAAATCAATGCTCTGAATACCATATTAATCTATAATTAATTAACATCAGAGAGACACTTAATTTTTTATATAAAATTACAATTTACAGTGTGTGCTCATGTGTATATAGGCTGTGTCTTTGTGTCCATGTATTGTGTATCCGTTGTTGTTTGTGTGTCTTGGGTGTGGTATCAACAATTAATAAACAAACGCTTGAGGTCACTCTAATTGTGCTCTCTTCCTAATATTTGAAACTGGGTGAATTTTTCTTTATGTGAAACATTTGTTTAAAATAGTATTTTACGCCGGGCGTGGTGGCTCACTCCTGTAATCCCAGCACTTTGCGAGGCTAAGGCGGGCAGATCACTTGAGGTCAGGAGTTTGAGACCAGCCTGGCCAACATGGTGAAACCCTGTCTCTACTAAAAGTACAAAAATTAGCCGAGCGAGGTGGCAGGTGCCTGTACTCCCAGCTACTCAGGAGGCTGAGGCAGAAGAATCACTTGAACCCAAGAGACAGAGGTTGCAGTGAGCCGAGATCCGGCCACTGCACTCCAGCCTGGGCAACAGAGCCAGACTCCATCTCAAAAAAAAAAATCAAAAAACATTAATAATAATAATGTTTTTAAATGTTTTTTATACTTGCTCTGACTATAATTAAATGGAAAATATGGCATGTACATGATGAGAGTTAGCTTTTTCTTCACAGGTTAAAATGTTGACAAGACAAATGTTCACTCTGTATGTGTGATCTGATGCTATTGATGCTTTCTCACATTTGTACTTTTAAAAACATCATTATATTTTCAGTAATAAGAAGTACAATTGTCCTTGTTTAGAAGTAATAAGAATTATTGATATAGTACAGTTATTGATATACTTTATTTTAATTTTAATAGAAAGTAGAGTAAGAATTCAATTTATAACACAGGTATAGAAATCATACAAGTAGAATTCAACTGATCATTTATTTACTACAGATATTTTCTTTATAAGTTTGCTAAAAGCAAGGTTTGTAAACAATGTAAAGCTATGAGGAGCTGTAGATACAGATTCATAAAAGTAATAGAAAAATTGGCAAGCTTGAAGACATCAAATGTACAAAGCAGGGTCATTTATTGATACAATTTGAGATGAAAAGAAAAATAATTACTGTTGCAAAAATATGTTTCCATGTACCTTCCTAAATGCCTATCCCAGTATATACCCATACGTGGTCTATTTCCTATTACTTCCAAAAGAGAGTTTCAGTTCTTTTTTCTGTGAGAGCAATATTTAGATCAGGGCTCCCCAATCCCTGGGCAAGGACCAGTTGATGGTCTGTTAGGAACCAGGACACGGGGCAGGAGGTGAGCAATGGGCCAGCGAGCATTACCGCCTGAGCTCTGCCTCCTGTCAGATCAGCAGTGGCATTAGATTCTTACAGGAGTGTGAACCCTATTGTGAACTGTGTGTGCAAGGGATCTAGGTTGCACCTTCCGTATGAGAATCTAATGTCTTATGATCTTCTGAGGTGAAACAGTTTCATCCAAAAACCATCCCTTACCTCTACAACCTGTAGAAAAATTGTCTTCCATGAAACAGGTTCCTGGGGCCAAAAAGTTTGGGGACCACTGATATAGATAATAAAAATTAAACTCCTAATTCTAACATAAGAATAAACATAAAATACTAAGAAATAAAAGTGTTTCAATGTTTCATAGCATGATAAAAGTAGATTCTGGCTTATAATCAGCCCATAGTGCTATCCACAGTTATAACTTAGCCCTTTCATTTCTGTGACATATGGTGACCTAACAACATCTTTAATTTATTTTCTAATTTACTGGTAATGAGGAACATTATGGCAAATAGTAATTTTATCAGTTAGTTTATATTCAACAGTCTACACCTGTGTTAGTCATTTTCAACAAATGATTAATGTGATCCGAGCAGCTCGCTTCATCAGAGAATGGCATTTTCACTCGCTCTGACACTCCATTGTGCCAGTCATCTCCAAACATAAGGTCACAGCTGTTCTGTGACATTTTTACACAATGGAGAATCAGCTTGTTCCACAGAGAAATAAAAAAGAAATTTAATAACCTGACATTTGAAAGTATAAAAAAGGCATTTCAAATACAGGTAATTTTACATGGATCTTATTGTGAAAACAACTTCATGGTTAAATAAGAATATTTTCTTAGGCCAATTATAATACACATTTCTAACAAGGTCATCATTGTCAATTTTTTCAGTATGCGAGACTGACCAGCTCATGAAATCTTTTCAGCATCCTACATTCAGTTTTTATTATAGATGGAAAATCGCTATTCATTAATATATTAAAAATACTTTCATAAGTTGTGGTATGTATTTATTTCAGCATAGAGCTATCATAAATAGGTGCATCTCTAACTTAAAATTACACATTTTAATTGTAATAAAAGTAAATGATAACATTTAATCTGCTTCTATTCTCTCTTTTCAGCCCATAGATTTGTCTATTTTACTACCACTCTTGAGATTTTTAAATTGTTTTGAATTTTTATTCCCATTTAATTTCTACCCTATCTATAGGATGTTGCTAGATTTATATTTGCAATTATTGATGCTTTGAGTATTGGCTTAATAATCACCAAAAAGTAAGGTTGCCTATTTAGACATTTTCTGTTTAATGTTGCTATTATTTCATCTTTTGTGAAAATACCTCAAAATCTTTAGTTCTTATAATAATGAGGCATTTGAGAGGCTACTTCTGGTCTAACTTAAGCATTTGTTTTTCTGTTAGGTATGACTTTCAATAAAGAAAATAATAACTGAAATTAATCAATAATTAGAGTTTTGATTTTTTACTTTTGTCTTTTATACATATTTGACTTTTTGTTCTGCAAAATATTGAAAGCAGTATTTTAGCATCTTATGTTACCATTTTGTCTTGTGTGTGCCCTAAATTATTCTTCCCCTTTTCCTGTCCCCTCTCTCTCTATGTCTATGTATATCCACCTTGCTTTCCATAATTTTACCCAGTTCAATGTCTTTCTAAGCCTTAAAGATGCTCATAATTTGAATGTAACCATGTCTTCCACCACAATAGCCTCCTATGTATTTGCATCTGTATTTGGATATTTAATGTGTACTCAAGATTAAAACTAGGCATCTAAAAATTTAAATATTTTGTAAAGTCACCAAATCCATACCATCAAGTATTTCCCATCTCATCCCTACTCCAAGAGGTAATCACTGAAAGATATAGGAGTCATTCTTTATTATTCTCATTTCCTTCCATGCCCCACAGCCAATCAGCACCAGTTGTTCAACTCTTCATGTAATATTGTCTCTAAATTCATCTTTCCTGCTATGCTGCTGTCTAAAATACTTGTTTGGACTACAATAACAGTCTCTTAAATGGTTGTTCTGTCTTTATTTTGGTCTTTCCTATAGTCTCTCTTTGAGATAACAGCCTGGGAACCATTTCTAAAGCATAAATGAGTAAACATGTTCATATACACATCTGAAATTTAAGAGTCTACACAATTGGTATATGGACACAAATTGATGAAACTTGTTAAAACACCCAAGGACTGCATATAAAAAGAGATTAGAAAATATTCCAGTACTAAGCCTGGGACCTACTGTAATTTAGAAGTGGTGAATTAAGGAGCCATCCAAAGATATTGACATTGATATGCTCACGGAGTGTGGTAGGAAAGAAGTAGGAAATGGTAGTATTTGGAAGCTGGCTAAAAAGATGTTTTGTAAGTGAGAGTGCTTACATGTTGAATGAGACTTCCGCTTCTGGCCTTATCAGAGTAAACGACACTGAATTTGACCTCCTTTTGAAAACAATGCTAAAACTGGGCAAAACACAAGGAGTAAATGTTTGCCAGTACTATGCAGATTCACAAATTTGAGGCTTGAAAGATGAAAAACCATAATGCGAGGCTCATCATCAACCTCGGATCACCCACTATTACCCTTGTGTTCTTCCTGAGAGCACTTTGCTGTTGCAATAGGAGAAAAGGATCTCAACTTTAGAAGTACTATTGCTCACCTGAGGACTGCCGCAGTAGTTACACTTTTTTAACTAAAATACCAGGAATTTTGGTCTAGGTCCTGTGCTACTGCACAGTAGACAATGAGTATTGCCAGGGAAGAAGGCTTTTACTGGGTGCTGCAGCCAAGGAAATGGGACACTAGTCTCAAACCCATCTCTCTGACCATAAAAGAGTTTTCTTTGGAGTGATGGAATAGTTTTGCATCTTGATTGTAGTGATCATTATATTAATCAATACAGAATTATATATTAACCACAATTCTTAATAACTTTAAATTTGGTGAAAACTAAGAAAGCAAGAAATCCTGAACTGTCTATCAGATATTGGTTAGCATTTTATAGATGAGAACATTGCATAAATTTTGGAAACTATTTCCCTATTCTTATTTGGAAATTACGCAGACATTCAATAAGCATCAAAAATAATTTTAAGATTGTAGGCTAAACGAAAGTTTCACACACAACATTTATTCTATTTACGTGTACTCAATTCTTTCTTTCACTTTTTTGTTTCTCTACTGTACTTCTGAAAACTGAAATATTAAACAAAGCTACTCATCATTTCAAGTAATTTCCTTGTTATTAATTTTTTAAGCCTGTGAATAAGTAAGAATTTTAAAATTAAATACAAATGTATTTTTGTCAATAACTCAAAAGATTCAGCTGTTTTTACTAAGGTAAAAACATTAAATTAAGTCTCATTTATCAAAAAAAATCGCACAAAGATCTTCTTGGTTTGACTGGATTTATACTTTCATAACCTTCGGTGCTAAATCTTGACACTTCACCATATCTAGCAGAGACAAATACAGAACCCAGAAGAAACTGCATTCTAACAATTCTGAAGACATTTGTATTTTTATCTTACCAATAATTTTAAAGCCAGCATGTTTACTAAAGATTTACTTAAGTCAAATGAACTTAAGAAATACTTTGGATTTATTTACATAATTTAGGAGTGTTCTTTTATTTATAGGTAAATTTCATAGACACAACATTAAAGCCTGGATGCATGGGACTCCATCCCACCCTCCCATTCAACAGCAAAATTAGGCCAATGGAGAGATCAAACTTCTCCAGATTCCAAATAATATTGGGCTAAACAGCATTACAAAAGATTATACGTTTATCAAATTCTGATTTCTCATGACACACAAACACACCATTACCAAAACACAATCCAACTGCTGCAACAAACAACAAGTTCCAAGAGTGTTAGGACTGAAACAGCTGGAGTGCTTCCTCTCTCCATCAGTTGGGTTTGATCAACTTGCAAAGGTCCACTAGCTTTTACTTTGGAACTCTAGCCATGAGATAGCAAGATAAACTCAACAGTTTATGAACACATTCAAATGGCTAAACTTTGTTTGCCGCAGTAAGTAACTGAGAAGAGCTAATCCAGCTGTCTGGTAGCTACAAGAAACACTTGCCCAGACACACACAACAATTACAAACAAGGCCCCAAAAGTGTCAACATTGTGCAGTCAGGGTGCTTCCCTCTCTCTCAGTCACTTGGGATTATTCAACTTGCAAGTGGAAATTCCTTTATTAACTTCCCAGATTGAGAGGAGCAGATCTTGCTGCCTGGCTCCATAAAGGATACTCATGTAAATGGATGACGATGTCAAATTTCAAAGGCTGTTTTCCCAGGCAATCAAAAATGAGGTTTGGGCTAGCAGTGACAAGGCCAGAGACAGAGAGACTGAGATCCACCTCTGGCCAAAAAATGGTCAGGAGGCTACTTAGGAAGGCTTCTAAAACTATTAGCTCACGGCAGCTGGGCCAGGAGCAACACATTCTAGTTAGGGAACCAAAATCTTGTTACCAAAACGCTAGAGGTTTGATCTAGGTCTTGCTGCTCACTGCACAGAAAGCCAGTCACTGAGACAATGAGTAGTGCCAGGAAAGAAGGTTTTAATCAGGTGCTGCAACCGAGGAAGTGGGAGCAAGTAAAATCATTGGGTTTAGGTAGCAGGAAAGAAATGTAACAACATGCAGAAAAACAGGAATTAGGGATGGATAAGGAACAGTTGATCAACAAGAGGCAGTTGGTCTTTTAGGCAATCATGGTAGGTGAAAGGTCTGGTGTCTCAATGGTCTAGATATGGTGATCTGGTAAGTTTCAGATCCTTGATACTATCAGGGAGGCCTGATGTCTGGTTTCCTGAGAAAGAAACTCAAATCTAAGACAATTGCTAAGTTTATCAAATTTTAAGACTGAAAGGGTCACTTTCTATGTTCATTCAAAAGAAATCATAAATATCAGTTATATGGAACCATTGGGCTGATTTCTCCCTGATATGCAGAGTATCAGGGAAAACAGTGTTGTATGAAAAAGAAAAAAAAAAGCCCAGTTGTCTTTCTTCAAGATCTTCACTGAATACTGGACTGGTCACGTACAGGTAAGATTCCATGGAGTTGAATTCTGCTTCTAACCTATGTAGCACAGAAGGTATCATATATACCTTCCCACCTAAAACAACTAAAAACTGAAGAAACATATAGTTTAAAAATTATTTCAGATATTGGGTATTAGATTACAAATAATGGCCCTTGAGAGACAGAAAATAGACTAAGTGAACCTCCAATTGCCCAAGATTCCTGTCTGGAGAAGTTTCTGAGGTTGCACAGGGAGAGGAAACTCAGGCAAAACTATCAGTGACCCTGAGTTGAGAAAACAAATATACTGGGAGTCAGGGATAAGCATGGAGGCTAGAGTTTGCCGGACAAAGTGATAGACATGAGAGAGCTGGACAGAGGCAGAGCTGGGAATAGCTGCAGAAGGTACTTGATTATTCATATATACATATATGAATAATGTATATATGTATATACACATATATGAATAATGTATATATGTATATACACATATATGAATAATGTACATATGTATATACACATATATGAATAATGTATATATGTATATACACATATGAATAATGTATATATGTATATACACATATATGAATAATGTATATATGTATATATACACACAAGCACACATAAATATGTAAATTATATGTGTGTATAATGCAATACATATTTTTATATATATGCATAACATTTGTATTATGTGTGTATATATATTCTAGAAGAATCATAAGCTTAAAGATAAAACGTCAGGCAAGAACTAAACATGAATATAATAGGGCCTGGGTTTAGAGTATGAGAGTGGGGCAGCAGCTATAAATAACCAGCCCCAAACTGTTTTTAAATGTATAACTTTCAGCTTATTAAGTCATCCAGTACATAGAATTTAGCCATAAGTGTGTGGTTTCTGACCCTATATCTCTGAAAATATCATATTAACAAAATACATATTCAAATATTCAGACTGAATAACTGCAACACAAAAGGAATTTTACTTCTGAGTCACTAAAATGCAAAATCATGTTTCTAGTGATTGTCTCAGCAAATGCTGGTTAATCATACTGGTAAGTAATGCTATCTGCAGTGGATGTTATTCATAAGAATGTCAAGACTTAATAGACTTAATAGTAATAAAATTGTCAATTACATTTTCTTAAATGTCTCCTTATGTTCCTTTAAATTTACATGTCAATAGCTGTAATAGAAAGTGAAAATATGGGAAGTTAAAATGAACATATCACTTGCAATTGGAGTTCCACTTTTTGCTTTTTTTCTCTCTTTTATTAGATGCAAGAATATATTCCCTCAAGGTAAAAAAAGAAAAGTTAGCCACCATGATGCTTCTTCCTTTCAGAAAAGAAAGAAATTAGAATTTTATAGAGCCTAGTAATGTAAATTCTTTTTGTTATTTGAAACATTTTCTGCATCTTTAGTTTCAGGCTAACCACAGTGTGAATGTCAAATCTAGATTTTGGAAAAACAGAGAAAAGACTAATGCCATTTATCGATACCTCTATCATATTGTTCTTAAATATATTGAAATATCTGAGCTTGGGTTTTACCTACTTACCATTAAAAAATACATGCACACACAGATATATATATACACTTATTTTAGAATTTAGGAAATTTGTGGAGTGCTTATAGTTATCTGTGTTTCTGCTGTTGAGTCATTTTGGTGTTCTCAGAGACTAGGAGAAGATTTCAAATGACTTTCTTACTAAAAACTCTACCCATTCTTCTGACAGTCTCTCTCTCTCTCTCTCTCTCTCTCTCTCTCTCTCTCTCTCCAGGTTCAGGGTTCAAGTCCTATTGGTTAGATGAAAACTTCATTGATACATTCTATTTCTTCAGTTTTAATGAAGAGATGTATATTACGTGTTAAAAATAACTATCAATATCTTGTTTTGTATATGTATTATACACGTTTGAAAGTAAATTCCTTTTCTATTTATTTAATAAATTCAAACTATGCCTTTTAAAATGGTCCCAGAACAAATCTGATTCACGTTTTAAAAACGGTGCCAGAACAAATCTGATTCACATTGGCAAATGTCTTTTTCTCCCCCTGCTGCTCTTCTTTATACCGTTCCATTTTCATAGGCTTTTGTTCTGTTTCTGGCCTTTTCAGCATCTGTGACTTTTATAAAACTTTCTTTTTTTGGTTATAAATTGCAATGATTTTGTTCTAGCTTTCCAATTGCTACAGGTAGAATTTTGGTAAAAGTTAAAGACATTCTGTGTTTGATACAAGTATTTGTGGACTCTCCTGTTTTAATTTTCAAATAATTCATTTGAAATAAAATTAGCTATCAGGTTTAAAAGTAACTAAACTGAAAACAAACATTCGTGTTCAAAAACCATTGACAGGCTGGGTGTGGTGGCTCACACCTGTAATATCAGCACTTTGGGAGGCCGAGGCAGGTGGATCACTTGAGATCAGGAGCTCAAGATCAGCCTCGCCAACATGGTGAAACCCCGTTTCTACTAAAAATACAAAAATACTTTAGCCAGGTGGTAGTGGTGCATGCCTGTAATCCCAGCTACTTGGGAGGCTGAGGCGGCATAATCACTTGAGCCTGGGAGGTGGCAGTTTCAGTGGGCTGAGATCACGCCACTGTACTCCAGTCCGGATGACAGAGTGAGACCATGTCTCAAAAAACAAAAACGAAGAAACAAAGACCATTTACAGGGTAATATTCCTTGCCACAGTTACTTGGAATAGAGGTAGATTTCCTCCAGACCCCAGCCTAAACACACACACACACACACACACACACACACACGGGGGGAGAGAGAGAGCGAGAGAGAGAGAGAGAGAGAGAGAGAGAGTTTTCTATTAAAAGCTTGAAAGTTTGACAGAAGAAACTCCAACAGCATCTATATGAAATGATCCCCTGGTCAGTTCTATATACTGGCCAGGATTTTTGAAGAGATGTTGTCATGGCAAGAAAAAGAGATTTGGGATTCATCAAAATATATTAGAGTTGGTACTTAAGGCAATAAACTAGGAAAAATGTTAAAAAGAAAAAATTACATATGCATGTAATGGACCCCAGGATAACCCCAATGAATATAGAGATAGTTAGATTTTAGCAGAGGAATAGAACCAGAAACAGGATGTGAGTGGAAGAGCAGCCAGTTATGATGGAGTATTATTTCAGCAAGCCAAGAGAAGTTATTTCAAAGAAGTGTCATGTAGATCATAAAGCAGAAGTCGGGTGACTTGGTGACTAAAAAGTGGCCACTGGATCTGGCAACAGAAAGGCTATTTTGAAATTAACAATAGCAGTTATAATAAAGGTTGAGATGAAAACCTTTTTGGGAAGGGAAACTGAGGTGCACAAGTCTCCCCAAAACTGACAGATAACAGATGAATTTCCCTATGTAGGAGAGTAGAGAAATGGAGCTCTAAGGGGGAAGTGTTTAGTGCTTTTTGTTTTTTAGATAGACATGTTAGAGTTTAAAGTGTCTCTGCTGTCTTTTTAACCAAATTTATTATAGTCATACTGAAACCAGCCCAATTGCCCAATCAAATTAACATTTATGGTTTCTTCTGAATAAACATGGAAATTGGCACTCCCAGTCTTAAAATGTAAGAAAGTTACAAATGTCTTATCTGATTTTTTTCTCAGGATTCCCAGATAGTATGGATGATCTGCAAGTTACCAGATCACTCCATCTGGACAATGAGACTCCAGACCCCTCATCCATCACAATTGCCTAAGCAACCACCTGCTTCCTGCTGAACAACTCCTCTTCCTTACCCCTCCCTGTTTCCTGTTTTCCCATATGGATACATTTTTTTGCCTTCTATATAAACCCCTAATTTTAGTGCTTCAGAGAGATGGATTTGAGACAGATCTTCAATCTCCTTGCCTGCAGCACCCAAATAAAGCCTTATTCCCTGCCAATACTTGTCTCAGTGATTGGCTTTCTGTCAGACAGCAGCAGGACCTAGACTGAACCCTTGGTCTAAGGTTCTACCTAAAAAGAAAAATACATTTTATTTTTTCCTGTGTTTTTGTGAGACAGACTCAAGACTAACCAGTTTCACGCCATGTCAGGGTTTTATGATTATTGATATATTTGTAAGCTGCACGTATATATAATTTATTTGTTTAGTCCTATTATATTTTGTATTTCATTACTGTCATATTTTCTCTATATCATTTCCAATAGACAATGTTTCATTTAATTTACCTGAATTTTTTTTTCTGGATATTTTCCTCTGTGGTACTATTTGAACACTTTCAAATCAATTTTTCTTTCAGAGCATTTGTCTTTTAAGGTATTTCCATTAAGCCTTTCTTTTATAAAATACAGTGATTTCATAAGAACTTTTATCCTGTGCCTAACATTTTGTTCTTTCAATTGTTTTTTTTTTTTTCTTTTTTTATCTGAGGTGGTATAGGGTAAGGTAAAGTAAGGTAAGGTAGAACTGAAAATGAATTTCAGTTCTTCACTGTTGTAACTTTGTTGCAGTGTCCCTATCAAGCATTTGATTCTTCCAACTCTTTACATACATTTACACATGTTTGTTCTACATCACTGTTTTTAGATAACCTGCACCTCAACCTGTTTCTTCCAGCATTCTTCTCCCAAATCTTCTCTATCTACAACGACACCCTGTTTGGCTTCACCGATATTCTTATTTATAAATATTACCTGGTTATCTTCAAGTCTCTAGACTAGGGAAACAGAAAGTGAGGCTTAGTGTTTCTTCCAGCTTTGGCCTAGTTTATCTTCATTCACTGAAACATGAACATATTAGCTTGATTCTCAAAATCTAGGGTCATGAAAAGCACTTGGAGACTTTGGTAAAATCAAATTTCCAGAAGTCATAATTTTCAGATGTTCTGATTCAGTAGATATGAAGTAAGTCTTGATGATTTGCTTTTCCAACATTTCCCAAGGCTACTGCTGCTGTTTTTCTGGGGATCTCATATTGAGAAAGATTGATATAGACTGAAGGAATTCCCCACATCACCAATGTTAATTAGAAAACAATGGCCATTCATGGTGTCTTATTCCTTGTATGGTTTAGCTCTGCATCCCCACCCAAATCTCATCTCAGTTTGTAACCCCCATGTGTCAAGGGAAGGACAAGCTGATTGAATCATAGAGGCAGTTTCTCCCATGCTATTCTCATGAGATCTGAGGGTTTAAAACTTTACACTTCCTCCTTCACTCTTCCTCTTCTTCTGCCATGTAAGATGTGCCTTGCTTCTCCTTTACCTTCTGCCATGATTCTAAGTGTCCTGAGCCCTCCTCAGCCACGAGGAACTATGAGGCAATTAAAGCTTTTTTTGTTTATACGTTACTCAGTATCAGGCAGTTCTTTCTAGCAGTGTGAAAATGGACTAATGCACACCTGTAATCCCCACACTTTGGGAGGCTGAGGCAAGAGGATCACTTGAGGCCAGAAGCTTGAGACAAGCCTGGACAATATGATGAGACCCTTTCTGTACAAAAAAATTCAAACAAATTAGCTGGGTGTGGTGACACACAACTATAGTCCCAGCTACTTGAGAAGCTAATGCAGGAGGGTCGCTCACAGTAGCCTCTACCTCCTCCACACCACTACATCCAGGCTGAGCAAAAGGGTGAGACCCTGTCTCAAAAAGAAAAAAGAAAATAAAAGAAAAGATAAACAAATATGACTTATTTTCTATCGTAAGCATATGAGAACATCTGCTGAAAGATCCTAGTCACTCTAGTATTCAAGGTACCTCAACTCATAATCATTTGAACCAAAGTCTTTTCACATCAATGATGGAAAACATAATTAAAATCTGTGAAGGTTGATCATAACAATAAAGATATTGCCATCCACTTACTGAGCCATCCAGACACTTCACTTCAGATTCCTTGATGCACTCTCCCCTTTTTACTCTTTCTACAGTTTTCAATGTCTTTTTAGGACACCTACTAAACACATACTTGAGTAATATATCTCTTTCTTGCCAGTCAAGCAATAATGTCAGATCTATTCCAATACCTATTTGTTGATCTTATTTTTGACCATTTATATTTGTTTTATGTACAGCATAATGAATTAAGAAAATGTTAGCAGCTTTAAAACTACACATCTATTATCTCATAGTTTCTGCATGTGAGAAGTCCAAAGATGAATTAGACGAGTCATTTGCCTAAGGCCTCGCAAGACTAAAATCAAAGTGTCACCCAAGGCTGGTTTATAATCTGAAGCCTCCACCAGGGGACCAATCTGTTTACCACCTCCCTTAGGTCACTGGTAGAATTCATATCCTTATGGTTTTAGAGTTATGTCAGTTTGCTTCTTCAAAACCAACCACATAAAGATTAGGGTGTGTAAGCAAACAAATGGAATCTTACCAAATGTAATTGCATATGGCGTACCTTTGCCATATTCTCCAGGCTAGAAGCAAGTCACAGATTCTTCTCACAGTAAGAAGAAATGATACAAAAGCATGAACCACAAAGAGCAAGAAACATGGAGATCACTTTTTAATCTGTCCGCTGCACCATTTAATAGCTTCTTTTAAGTAAACTTAGAAGCTATTAATCCAATAATCATCATTTAATTTTTATGTTGAAGTTTAAAGTATGATGATAAACTCCCACTTCACAGCATAGTTGCAACTGAAGTCTAATAATAATAGTAGTAAAATCAAAAACAATGTAATAATAAAATCTGTAATAGCTTATCATAATAAATTGATCTACTTCTTTAGGAGGGTATATTCATAATGGCTGTTTTTAAATGTCGTGATTTCTTAAAATTCTTAACATGTTGGTGAATATCATATATAAAAATATAAAATTAAATGGTTCATGGCAGAAACTTCAGGACAGGTATTATGTCATTTGTTGTTCTAAAATGGCAGTGTAAGAATCTTCCTGCCTGCATTAAAAGCTAGCTCAGATATTGACAATATTCCAAACAAAATATTTAATCAATATTCCAAATATGTACATTCATTTTAGAATACTATATTTCACATGCTATTAAATATAAATCTATTTTGAGGTTTTCTAATCTCTAATATTCCACATTAAAACTAATTTCAACATATGATATAGGCTTTGACAAATATACCTATATAAATTAGAAAGATTTGTCAAAAGATTCATAAAACTACTTTGTTTATAAACTTTGACTGCTCAACGGTCATTCATATATCTTTTACATTTTTCTGAAAGCATTTTTTTCCATACTACCTAAACATAATTTAACGCAATAGAAGGGAAGTTAGATTTCTCACTGCTCATGAAAATCCTGGGAAGGGATTTTTATATTTATATACTTTACTCTTTGTAAAGCTCAGAAAAACTGATGCACTGTCTGGCAATCTTTTATGTATTTATTTAATTTTGGCGAATATTTGAAAATCCAAAAGCGTTCAGTATTTTAACTTTATGTTGAAGTTCAGTATTTTAACTTAATATGTTAATGCACCAATATGAGCGTATTACATATGATATAATGATTACTGTTCCCACGTTTATCCAACAGGACTATTTTCAATTTCTTCGGTCAATTTGGATTTTGAAAATTACATTTTTTTATTTTGCTCTGATGGTATTTCAGCATAAAAATGTCCCATTTTGTTGGTTTGTTTGACAGGGACAAAATTTAAACCCCTAATTTCTACCTAATTTCATGAAGATCTTGTTTCAATATAGTCTTACAAATAAATTAAACTGACTTTTAATTCACTCTGTAAAGATAAGATGTTCATTAATGTGGCCAAATAATACACTGTATATATTAATCTAGTAGTCTTAAAGACAGTTAAATTTAATATTCGTAACTAGAGAAGTCATAGCTCACTAGAATTGTAAGGTAGAGTATTTAATTAATACTTGGCTTCTCTTTTTCTATGAAGATCTGTTAATGAGCTTTGCCTCTGAAAGAAAAATGATGCATTCCTAATAGCCTAAGAAGTACAAATGAGTACCAGCAACCAATAAACATAAATTTTTGGTTATTTAATACAAATTGAAACAAGTTAAATTGCCATTTGGACAGCTTTTTATGACAGTTAAGTCAATCCAAAGTTTAATAGATTGTCTAACTTATAAACTTTTAAATTGGATTTCATTAATAATTCCTATCAACTTTTAAGTTTTGATTATATTAATATATTTAAAAATATATATTGTTTATATTCCATAATTATATATATATTATTTAAAATGGATAAGAATACATTTATACTTGCTGGAAATGAGAGGCAATACAAAATAAGTTTCTCATTGAATAGATTCATATTGATATATTTGTTTCTAAATTTTTTGTTGTTTTTTAACTCATAATAAATTTCAAACATATAAAAAGATAGAATATTATTATGAATCTTCATGTTATCAGTCCCAATGTTATCAATTATAAATATATAGGAAATCTTGTTTTATCTGTATTACAGCCCATTTACTCCCCAACCCACAAAAGTTTGGAACAAATTTCAAGCAACGTATATTTGCTAAGTATTCAAGTATTTTTACTGACGATCTTTTTTTTTTCAACTATTCCCACAATAACATTGCCACACCCAAAATTAATTAACAAAAGTCCTTACTACCATTCTACATGAGGTGATCGATAAGCAGACAATAAAGACTATTGTGTTTCGTTTAAGTTCTTAAGTACCATTTACGTACTATTGGTTTTCTCATCCATATATTTTTCCTAAAAGTATATTTATTATATGAGAAATCTTATTTTCTTTTACTTACTTTTGCAATCTGGCTTTTAACGTTTGCATCTCACTAGTGTCACGTTACATCTTCCTTTCTTCCTCCGAATTAGTATTGTTGTAGGAGTTTTTCCTTATTCAGCTAAGAGCAGTTTCATGTCAGAGGACCATGAGAGATTAGGCTCACAGACACTTTGAAGGGTAAGAAAAAATGGAATTTACTGGGCAAAAAGGAAAACAGTGGCCCTCTGCAACGCCAGAGTCCTATTAATGTAATTCCTGCCACGCAGATTGAATCCCAGGTTCCACCCAGAAAGAGGAGGGGCCAGGCTTCTCCCGGCTGCAAATGGCGGGATCTTCTATGGATCCACCCCGGTGCGGGCTACTCCAGTGCGCGGGCTAGCTGGAATTTCTCTGGGGACCCCTTTCCTCCTGGCTGTCTCAGTATGAATTAATAATTCAATCCAGAGTCCAGGTAAGACTCAGGTTTGATCTTTTGACAAGCATCCCTCAAAGATATTTTAAAATACTGCCATTATGTAGATAATGTATTATCTGGCATTATGTAGATAATGCCATTATGTACATTATGTAGATAATGTCTGGTGTCTGTCTTTATTTTCAGTCATATTTGAAACTATGGATTATCTTGATGCATTAATTTATAAGTGGTTGCAAAATATTACTGTCTTAGTTTGCTAAAATATTTTTGACTTTTTTTCTTTTATAAAGGTTTAGTCTTCAAATCACCCATGTGGTGGTTACCTTAAGATATGATCCATAAATGACTATATCTTTTATAATCCTTTTTTGTTTACTATTTAAAAATAATGAAATTATTTTTACGTGTGTGTATGTGTGTGTATACTTCTATTAGTTTCCCTATGGACTCATGAAAACTGTTTTAGATATACTCAACAATAATTGAACCACATTTTTGTTCATTCTGCCTATGCACAGTAAATCAATCACTGTGTCACTGTTTTGCAAAAGAGAACAGATTTATTCACAAGTCTGCCCAGCAAGGATGTGAGAGAGCAGCTTTCAAATGTGCCTCCCAATATAAGGTTTAGGATATTTATGGGTTAGAGAAGCAGGGTGGTCTAAGGCATCGTAAAAAGTGGTTCACAGTGTAGAGAAACGAAGTAATTACTAATCTACACACACATCGTCTTGGTTCATGTTATTTCATTGGATGTAAGTTCAGAAAATGGAGGCATTAGCCTGATTTGAGAGTGGAGTTTTAGGCCCTCTCATGTCAAAAGTTTACCTCTTGGGCATTTGCACAGGCCCAGTTGAAAAGTCGGTGTTCTTAACTGTTTTGAAGTGGGCAAGAGCTGCCCCACTTTCCTGAGAAACAACCAAAGTGATCATTACCATGGTGACGTATATATGTTATCTAGTAAGTAGCCAATGAGGATTAAGTTCCACTATTCAACGGTGTGGCCTTCATCTACCATGACCTTCAGCTTCATGGAAAATAAAATTAAAAAAAATAGTTTTGCGCATTTTTTCTGCATTTTTCCCTTGAGATGTAGTATCATTAAGCATATATAGTCAAATTTGTTTCTTAAAATCACTAAAATTTTGTTTTTTGTCATATAAATACATGTACACACCTTTGTGTTTCTATATATGTATATTTATGTGTATATGCATACACTTGTATGTTATATATATGCATACACAAAAATCTGAAATTAGATTTATATAGTCAGTCTACTCTTATTATATCTTCTAATTTGTTTTTATTCTTACATGAAATGACTTTTTCATTTTTAAATGTTCATTTTATAATATAGTCTTCACTAAATCTTCAACTAAATCTGTCATATTAACTATTTTTAGTTTCCTGGATATATAAGCATTTGATAATAATTAAATAGAGTTGTTTTTAAAATATTTCCCTATTCTTATGCCTCTAATTTCTTTTCTTTTTTTTTTTTTTTTGTCTAGTTGCATCAGCCAATTCCTCTAACACGATGTTAAGTAGTAATCAGGATAAAAAGATATCCTGCTGTTCTTTCTAACTTTAAGTCCAGAAATATGCTCTTGTGTCTCTCCATTTAGAATAATAGACTTTATGATTTAATAACATAGAGTATTTTTTGCTAATCATGTGAGAGATTAGTCAATTTATATTTTGTTGAATGTTACTAACATCGTTGATTATTGAATTGTGTTAGATTTTTTTCCTTCGGCCTCAGATAATTATGTTTTTCTCCTTAGCAATGGGATGTATTATAATAATACATTTTAATATGAAATGAGAATAAATAACATTCATTCCTAAACCCATTAAGTTTGAATAAAAATGTCTTGACTTTTTGCTATTATTTTATCTAAGATTCTGCATACACACACAAATACATCATTTGTGTAGATGGTAATTTAGTTGTTGTTTACAAGTTTGATAATCACCTTAATTTGGAAATACATTTGGAAAATTTTCTAGCCTTTTCTTTGTTCTGAGTTAGTTTAGCAAGTATTGAGATGTCTGAACACATGTCCGTAGGGAATACTCATGAGGTAAATATGGTACAAATTTGGTAAAATTTCGTTGAGGTTACCATTTTGGGCTGGCACTTTTAAGGGGCATTTCTTATCTTGTTATTTATTTGATTATGTGTTCTGCCTTACCTGGCATCATATTTGGTAATTATATCCCCTACAAAACTATCAATTTAATCTGTTCATTTTTATTATATTTTCACTGAGTTGTGAAAAATATTCCCACATTAGATGTAGTTTGTTTTACTTTTTTTAAAATGCATATATGTTTGGATATTATTTTTTCTGTGATGTACAATTTGTATATGTGCACTTTTTCCCTTGCATTTTTATTTTATGATCTACTCTTTTAATTGTGATATTTTCAGATTAATGATTATTGCATTTATTAACTTTCTTTTAATTTTTTTCTAACTCATTAATTTCTGCTTTCTACCTTCCTTCTAATTCCCTGCATCTTGTTAAGCTGTTTTGCTGTTTTTAGTTTTAAGTACATAATTCACTATATATATGTGTGTGTGTGTATATATACGTGTGTGTATGTGTGTATATGTGTGTGTGTGTATATATGTGTGTATATATATATATTTTTTGAGATGGAGTCTTGCTCTGTCGTCCAGGCTAAAGTGCAGTGATCTTAGCTCACTGCAATCTCCACCTCCTGGGTTCAAGTGATACTCCTGCCTCAGCCTCCCGAGTAACTAGGATTACAGGTGCCTGCCAACGTGCCCGGCTAATTTTTGTATTTTTAGTAGAGATGGGGTTTCACCATGTTGGCCAGGCTGGTCTTGAACTCCTGACCTCGTGATCCACCCACCTTGGCCTCCCAAAGTGCTGGGATTACAGGCATGAGCCACTGCACCTGGCCATAATTCACTATATTGTCA
>NW_012109920.1:607349-609893 GCF_000951045.1 Mandrillus leucophaeus | reverse complement strand
TATGCTTTTTGTTTTATGGTAGCAAGCTTAAAGTGAAGTGAAAATGATTGGCATATAGTCAATTGGTGGAAAGATAGTCAGCACGATATTAAAGAACACATACCTGTAAGAAAAAGATTAATTTCTAGGTTACTAGGACTGTTGTTCAGGTTAAATTGACAGCTTTTATTAATGAACACAATGTGTTTTATTTCATAAGCTGAACAATAGCCAGTTTGTCTTTATATTGATAAGAAACCAAGAACTTCTACGGTCTACTTTTTAATAATTTTTTTTAATAAGTGAAAATACCTACAAATAAAGTTTTATTTCTGCTGTTAAAATTGTGTAAGTGGAAAGGCCAATAAATACTATTTTTATGGTAGTCTTTTTAATAATGTTCACGTCCCTGTCTCTCATTTCAAAGAAAATAAAACCAATTTCTAGGCCTTGGCATTGATTAGTAAGTTCTACCATCTTTTTTCAAGGTTGTGTATGTATTCCATAAAAAGCAGCAAATATCACACTCATATCTCTTACATGTTTCTTAATCAAAATGAGAACTTCATTTATCAACTTCAATAACAGTAACATTCATGATGACCTCTGTAAATGTTCTCATTCTATTATCCTCCGCTAGTTTGACAGATCCAGCAGGAAATACAGGAAATTATTTCAGGCTTGATTTTCTGTTTTTGAATTTCACTATAGATTAATGTAAATGTGATTAAGTGCATAAATCTTTTTGTCTAATGCAGTTTATAAAATTTAATAAACTAAACATAGTAAATTGTTTAATTACATCCCTTTGAGTTTTTAAAGCCACACTTTTGTTTCGGTACTCTTAGTATAAGCAGTATAAAAGAAAATCGTAGTGAATATAGTGGCATTCTGCAGGCAGGCCATTTAAAAAAATCACCGTTATTGTAATATAATTGACACGTGAAATTTAATCTACTTAATATGTATAATGTGATAATTTGATATACATACACATTATGAAATGATTACCATAATAAAGTTCATGAACATAACAATCCCCTCAGGTACTTACTTTTCTAAGACGGAGTCTCGCTCTGTCACCCAGGCTGGAGTGCGGTGGCGCGATCTCAGCTCACTGCAAGCTCCGCCTCCCGGGTTCCCGCCATTCTCTTTCCTCAGCCTCCTGACTAGCTGGGACTACAAGCGCCCGCCATCACGCCGGGCTAACTTTTTGTATTTTTAGTAGAGACGGAGTTTCACCGTTTTAGCCAGGATGGTCTCAATCTCCTGACCTCGTGAATCGCCAGCCTTGGACTCCCGAAGTGCTGGGATTACAGGCGTGAGCTACGGCGCCCGGCCCACGTAGTTACTTTCTTAAAAGTTTTGGTAAGAATGCTTAAGATCCACTTTCTTATGAAAATTCTAATAAACAATACAGTACTGTCAGCTATAGTCATGACATGGTGTGCATCTGATCTTCAGAACTTATTCATCTTATAACTGAAATTTTGTACCCTATGACCAACATCTCTCCATTCCCTCATTTCAGTTCCTGGTAACTATGATTCTATACTATGTTCCAATGAATGTAACTTTTTTTGTTGTTTTAGATTTCACCAATAAGTGATACCACACTCTTATTTTTTTGTCCTTCTGTGATTGGCTTATTTAGTTTGGCATAACGCCCTCGACTTTCCTTCATGTTGTGGCAAATTCTAGAATTTCTTTAGCTTTATATGGCTGCATAATGTTTCTATATACCACATTTTCTTTATCTGTTTACTTCTCAATGGATACTTTGGCAGTTTCCAGATCTTAACTGTTGTGAATAATGCTGTGATGAACATGAAAATGCAAATATTTCTTCAAGATAATGATTTTGTTTCCTTTGAATATACACCCGGATGTGAAATGAGATTGCTGGATCATATGGTAGTTCTATTTCTAATTTTTGGAGGAACCTGCATGTAATTTTTCATAATGGGTGTACCAATTTACATTCCCACCAACACTGTACAAGGGTTCCTTTTTGTTCACATTTTCTCCAACAGTTAACTTTTGTGTGTTTTAGCCATCCTAACAGGTGTGAGATATCTTACTGTGCTTTTGACTTGCATTTCCCTCATTATAGTGGGTAGCTCCTTTCTGCAGGCAGGTCATTCCGATGAGGGTCCAGGACTCAGCAGATAGGAAACCCATAGTGGGTAGCTCCTTTTACAGGCAGGTTGTCCCAACATGTGTGTAAATCCGGCTAAGTGTGGTTTTTATGTCCTCAGGATGGAGACATAAGCATCTGTTGACCATTAATGTATTTGTTTAGAAATCTCTGAGACCATTTTTATTTTTAGCTGTTTATCTTGTCTTCTCTTTATTTTGTCTCAGAATATTTTAGTGTTGATATAAAGTTGTTAAAAATGCACAGCTATGTAATAAAATAGCATCATTAAGTAGGATATAATTGTATATTGCAGAGAATTATGGAATGAAAAAAAGTAAATCCATGCATACAGTGACCTCTTTCAACCTTTTCTTATGGGAATTATAAAGATAAGTTACTCAGGATTTATTTTTTATTTAAGAGTT
>NW_012109920.1:603404-604724 GCF_000951045.1 Mandrillus leucophaeus | reverse complement strand
CAATATATTTTCCTCTGATAATTATTTGTTATATTTCATAGATTATTATATTATTTAGTTACCATTCTTCTAAATAAATGTTGCCACTACATTTTTTCCTTAGGCCTACGTATTAAAAATAATGTTTTTGATGTTTTAGGTGACAGAATCTTTGCCATCTTGTTAATTTCTAGCTTATTTTTCCAACCCTATTATTTGGAATTAATTAAAGAACACTTTGGGGCCTAAAATATAGTTGATTTTCATGTGCACTTGAAAATAAGTTATATTATTTACTATCTTAGCTCAGAGTGTTTTATTTATACAAGCTACCTTCTTGGTGATGTGTTGTGTGTTTCTGATCTATGATGGTTTTGCACAGTTGCTCTGTTTTGGACTAAGCTATAAGAAGCACTTTTTATTATAGCTGTTGTAGTCTTTTTCTTCTGAAAGCCGATTCTGATTTATTTGAAGCAGTAACATTACTAACATAACCCCATTGTGAGTTGCAGTCTTTAGTATCACAAATGTCTTTTGCTGTCTTTAAAGTGTTTTCGTATGTCTCAGTATATCTTGTCTAATGTTAAGATTGAAAAGCATGGTGTTTTGTTTTGTGCTTTCGCCTGATATATTTTGACTCATTTAAAAATATTTAACCTTTCTGAATCTCTGTTTTAAGTCTTTCTTGGGTGTATAGCTTTTGATATTGCTTTTTTAGATCATTTATATTTAGAGTGCTCCTTTTTAGGATGATCCGTATTTATAATTTTTGTTTATTCCTGTTTTTTTTTTTTTTTTTTTTTTTAATGCTAGGCTGTATTTAACCTTGTTTTCAAAGTATATTATTGATCTACCCTAGCTGAGTTGAACTTCTCCCTGTGATATTGATGACAATTTTATCAGTTTCTTCCAAATTATGCTAGAGTAACTTTGCTCAAATTCTGATTTCTTTGCACAGAGCCACTCATCATAATTCTTAGAGTCTCTGTATCTTCAAATTGTTTTCAGAATAACTTAGTTTAGAATTATGTTTTCCTTTATTCAGTGTGTGTGTGACAATGCTTTTTTATTTCTTACCTAAAGAAAAAAAATACAATGTTGAACAAATTAAAAGCATATTTTATAGCATATGCTTTTTGTTTTATGGTAGCAAGCTTAAAGTGAAGTGAAAATGATTGGCATATAGTCAATTGGTGGAAAGATAGTCAGCACGATATTAAAGAACACATACCTGTAAGAAAAAGATTAATTTCTAGGTTACTAGGACTGTTGTTCAGGTTAAATTGACAGCTTTTATTAATGAACACAATGTGTTTTATTTCATAAGCTGAACAATAGCCA
>NW_012109920.1:542315-597204 GCF_000951045.1 Mandrillus leucophaeus | reverse complement strand
TTATAACCCTATCTCTTGAATAAAAATATTCAAGAGTTGAATAACCCTATCTCTTGAATAAAAATGTATAATTTCTGAGAAATAGAGTTATATAAAGAAAATGAGGTAACCTTAATGTGGATAATGTAACTCCAGAAAGAATAAGGCATATTCTATTTCTCTACAGTGAGTTAGTTAACTGACAGGCTAGAAGGACATTATTAAGCATACTTCTGTAGAAAAAATACTTAAGCAATATTCTATGTATCGTACAGTAATTATTTTCTATTGGGAAAATTGCATACTAGTCACTTTTAATCTTTTATTTATCAGCACATAGTGCATTATCATTTTATTTTTTGCATATCTATCATGTCTCTTCTTCTGTAACTAGTTTCTTTCTTTCTTTTCTTTACTTTTTTTTTTTTTTGAGACGAAGTCTCGCTTTGTCACCCAGCAGGCTGGAGTGCAATGGTGCAATCTCGGCTCACTGCAACCTCTGCCTCCCAGGTTCAAGCAATTCTCCTGCCTCAGCCTCCTGAGTAGCTGAGACTACAGGCAGGCACCACCACACCCATCAAATTTTTGTATTTTTAGTAGATTTTTAGTAGAGACGGGATTTCACCATGTTTGCCAGGCTAGTCTCAAACTTCTGACCTCGTGATCTGCCTGCCTTGGCCTCCCAAAGTGCTGAGATTATAGGCATGAGCCACTGCTGCCAGCCTGTTACTAGTTACTTTCCATAGACTGTTCCAGCCTTTTTAACTACTTGTAGTCACAGGAACCTTTGTGTGTCACTCTTCCATTCAGAAACCTCTATGACTGTTGGCACCTTTGCCCTAGCTTTGCTGTGACCCACTGGGCTCATTTTGGCCAATTGGCTTGTCAGACTGCATTCGGCTCATGCTACCAGCCTGCATCCCACACCTGCCAAGGGTGAGTCAGGTGCGCAGCGGCAAGGGGCATGTGGGCTAGCGAGCATGGCGTTTGTCCACCACACACAGCCAGGCACACTGGCTGCTGCAGCATAGTGGGCAGCTCCAGGCAGCAGCTCAGGTGCTGGCTCCGTGAAAGGCTGTGGCTGGATCAGATGTACCCAAGTGGATTCTGCTAGGGGCACCCGCATCTGGACAAGGGGAATGTGGTGGCACCCGGATACTTGGAGACGCTAGGAACCCTCAGAGAGCCTCCAAAAGGGTGTCACAGTCCTGGCTTGGGGAATCCCTAGGTCTGAGCTGCCCAAATGGCCACAGCTATTCTCTTCTTGTTGCCTGCAACGTGGTGAATGAAGGATATGTTTCGGCCCTGTTTGTGTTACAGCTTTTTCAGTCCTGCATTTGGTGGGTCCTGAGTTCTTGTCCTGTTGTTCTGCATTCAGAAAGAATGAAGTGTCCAGGCAAGTGGAGGGTGAGCAAGGCAGAGAGGAGCTTCATTCCGTGACAGCACAACTCTCAGCAGAGTGGAGACCCATAGTGGGTAGTTTATAGACAGGTCATCCCAACAAGTGTGTAAATCTGGCTGAGTCTGCAGGTTTTATGTCCTCAGAATGGAGAAAGTGCATGCTGATTGGTCCATGAGTGGCCACAGGTGAGCCTGGAAAAAGCACCATCCAATTGGCCAAATGGTGATCAATGAAGTTCTCACTCCTGGCTGCAGACTTCACCTGGAACTGGCAGCTCAGCCCCCAGCCTTCAGGCCATCCCTGGCCTGAAGGTGGTGTTTCACTGGGGACCCACCACTTCCCACCTAGGAGCCTGTCTGCCTTTCACATGCCATCCATAGATCCCAGACTGTCAGTGCTGAGAGGCAGTCACAGGTCTGCCCTGAGTCTCCCTCAGTCCCCCGGGACCCCGTTGCATGCTCATTGGTGCCCAAAGTCCGAAGGGGGCTGCGGTGGCAGGAGGCTGGTGTGTCAGCACTGCACTGAGTGTGCACAAACTCAGCTGGGTTGCAACAGTGCCTGGGCTTGGCCACAACTTTGCTCTGCCCCACAGTAGACACCAGGAGTGAGGAGAGGCCAGGGAGCAGGAATTGGCACTTTCAAGCCTACGGTGGCAGGGGATTTCCTAAGCCCCAAGTGCACCTGGATGCCCAGGTTTGGAGCCACGGCTGGGTGACTGCAGCTACACCCAGGAGTGTGGGACTCCCACCTGTTCCTGGCCTCTGCCAGCTCCACAGAGCATGCAGCCCTGGTGGCACCTCCCTCGCCATAGCTGGCTTCTGCACAGCAGCTGCTCCAGATGGGCTGCTGCCGCCAACAGTGAAAACTTTTAACCTTCTTTTGCCTTACGATCTTGAAATGTCCTGCCAACTCAAGCTGAGAAATGTTAACTTCAGATAATTTTTTTCCAGACCAACCACTCTCTCCCCTTTCAAAGGCTGAAGACCTTTAGGTCTCTATATTTACTCAAGCTTAGAACAAGTCATATCTAGTCATAGTTGTCTACTAACTTTCTATGCCTCCTGAACTAGGACGTGGTCTTGTCCATCTTTATATTTCTAGTCTGAGTTTCAGTATTGGTATAGTATGAGCTTCTATATATGAAATTTTTTTTCCCAAAAATTTCATAGCTAATTCACTACAGAATACAGTAGAGCAGTTTACTCCCATATACCTTAGTAAGAATACTACAAGTACAATCAATAAGTCTTTGAACTTATCATGCTACTAGCAATGTGAATGCACATATTTTTAATGATTCTGATACTGTGTCCTTCTCTATGTAATGAGAACAATAATACTTACTCGCAAGATGTAAAACAGATCTCCTCCTACAAATTTAGTAATTTCAAGTCATCAAGAATTTTTGCTGTTTTTATTATGTTTCTTCAAACTCATGACCTGTAATGTTCCCTTAGTCAATGCTTTAAAAATATGCTGTTTTGACTACAAATCCAATATTATTTAGCAATTTTCAAAATGTTTGTAATAAATAGCTTGTTGGCATTTCTCAAATTTTAACACATAATTATCTTTCATCCACTCCCATCTATACTATCTTCTTTAATTCAATACTAGTCATGCTTAGTGAGCTAAATTAAATTTCAAAAGTAAATTTAAAAAATGAATTTTTTAGTAACTGTGAATCAAAGAATTAAAAATTTTGTCTCGAAGTACGTTAATCAAAACCATCAATTTTCAAGTAGTGAGCAACCGTATTTTTAATCTACCTCAGTATTAAGATAGAGTATCACTGCGAAGAACTTATCTTCTTCTTTGTGTGTGTCCTAAATACATCCATTTCCAACAGGCTAGGGAATATCTTATCTTACTTCTTAGAGGTAAGCAAGATAAAGATGTAAGACTGCTTAAATGAGCTATAATGAGTGTTTATTTCTGTATGTTTTATGGATGCATACATGTTTTGGGGAAGTCATTTATTCTTTAGTTATTGAATAATCACATACAATGAAAATATAGTAAATATTGAAAAACACAAAATACCATTTGAGGTAGGCAAAGGTGAATATATAGAATTTACAGGGGGTATAAATTTTGTACCCCCATTCTCTTTTCTGGACTGAAGATGAATCTTAATAAGTTGTGTTGTGAATTCGGCTCAGTACCTGGATCACTGAATTAACTCTGATCAACTAAGAAGTGCTAATGTAAGGAGAATAGAAGCTCCAGATATATTTTAATATTATTTGCTTTAGTCAGAACTTTTAATTATTTAGATTTAAGATTTTAAAAAATAACTTTATTGATATTGCTCCTAAATTGAAAAAATTAAAAATAAGTTACTGTGTGTTAGGTGAAGCCTGTGTTATGAAAAAACATTCCACTTTTTGGAGAAAGGAGTTAAACACAGAAGTTTGAGGCTATGCAATTTTGGCATTGTAAAAATCTGCTTCGCAGAGAACCACAGAATGTGATTTCATTTTGATTTATATTATCAAGAAACTCTAGTACTATGATTAAAATAGCAAAATGCATGTCAAGATCTTTAAACTTTATAGTAATAACAAGGCAATAATTTTAATTAACTATGAAACATATCTGGACTGGACGATATTTTCAAATATAGTATTGTCGCTCTCAAAAACCTAGAATAGTTATTTTTAAAGACAATTATTTCATTAAGATTTTTAATGTTAATATACTTTCTGGAAATAACTAAGTTATCTCATAAAAGGAAATAGTTACTTGAGAGGTTTTTCGAAAATGTCATGTTAATTGAAGTTTTTCTTCACTAAAACTTATGACAAAAGTAGGCAAAAAAAGAAATAACAAGAAATAGGTTGAATTCCCAGCAGGTTGTTCATGGAGGGTACCATCCCATTAAAAGTGTGAACTTTCAGAAGACATTTCTGTGAGAGCGGCTTGCAGCCAGAGCCGGAGAAAGATAATAAGAAGAAAGAGTGGTGTTTAAAGTACTCTGTGGAATGAAAGAAGGGTATGTGTATGTTCAGCTCTCATAGATGTAAAACTCTATGAGGAGGAGAAGAGACTAGAGAGGAATTTTATGAAAGAAGACTAGATGGCAACCTGATTCTCTCTGTGCCTGTCATTCTTCCAAAACTCAACACACTAATGATTTGCAACAGTTGTCTAGGCTTTTGGTGGCATTTCAGATTTTGTTTAATTTCATATGTTGCTGATTTTGTTTAACAAAATCCCATTTGGACCACTAGGAGACTATAGATTATGGCTTAAAAATTGGATGCAACTGATGTTTCATACCTTACATCAAAGGAGTAACATTTTAGAGCATTTCATCTTATTTTTTTTTTCTTCTTTTTTTTTTGAGACGGAGTCTCGCTGTGTTGCCCAGGCTGAAGTGCAGTGGTGCGATATTGGCTTACTGCAAGCTCCGCCTCCCGGGTTCATGCTATTTCCTGCTTCTGCCTCCTGAGTAGCTGGGACTACAGGTGACCGCAACCGCACCCGGCTAATTTTTTTTGTATTTTTAGTAGTGACGGGGTTTCACCGTGTTAGCGAGGATGGTCTCGATCTCCTGACCTCGCGATCTGCCCACCTCAGCCTCCCAAAGTGCCGGGATTACAGGCGTGAGCCACCGCACCCGGCCTGGTTTAATTATACTTTTATTGGATTGTACTGATCAGGATTTAGCCAGAAGTCTTTCCCAATGCACTCTGACTTTTGGATGCATGACAACAAATGATTTGACAAATGATGTTATCATACATTCAGTAACTTCTCAAGCCAAGGAGAAATGATGATATTAAAAACATAATTTATGGAATATTGGGAGGTAGAAATTGAATATATCAAATTGAGAAAACAATGCATTTTATGAGCATTCACTAAATTGACAGTCTAAGAAGCAGCTAAATGAAGTTGTTACTGGGAATATGATTAGTAAACTCATCTTCCATGGATACTCAGTTTCTTCATAAGTTAAAATCATGTCTTGATAGAGAAACATGGTCAATAGTATATACAATTGGTAAAATAGAGTTCTGGGTTCTACTCCATTAAGTCATGAGATAACCCAGAGATTTGGTGACAGCTGTTGGGGAATTTACAGTTATAACAATGCTGGAATAATTGTTGAAGTCTATGTGTTATCAGAAATATGTGATACCTGCTGGAATGACTTTAGTGAGGGAATGTTATTAGTTCTTCCCATGTACCACTAAGATAGTGCAAACTTAGTGATTTGAGAAATGTCATCTACAAGAGATTGTCAGTGGTGGCTTCATTATAAACTGGGAACCACCAAAACTATTATCACTGTGTTATACTTCTTAATCATCCTAAATGAGCAAACTTCATGGTGGAGAATTAATGAAATTTGTAAATGTGCTATTGCTCATTAACAAGAAGAGAAATATGTTTTCGCTTAGAGTGCACATTTTAAGTACTTTTAAGTACAGTGCTTCTTAAGTTTTAATTTACTTATGATTACCAAGGGATCTCTCAAAATATCCAGATTCAATAGGTTATGGATGATGTTTGAAGTTGTATATTTTTTAACAAAATTCCATTTGGACCACTAGGAGATTATAGATTATGGCTTAAAAATTGGATGCAACTAATCCAGATCCATGGCCATTAAAGTTTGCTAGGTGAAGCCTCATGTTTTAACAGAAAAACCAAAGGATCTACTGGTGACTCACTATTTTATAATCAACAGGTTTAAGGAACCAACAAAGACACGAAAGGAATATACCAAAAATGAGTCAATTAAGAAGGATAATTCTATAGATACTGGAATAGAATAGAGTAACGGAAAGTATTTCAAAGTTAAATTTGCCACATGTGAGATACCAGGAAGAGTAAGATCCCAGGAAGGACCTAAGATAGGGTACATCAAATAAGACATGGCCATCCTAGACCTTCCACCACAGAAAGCATTTTTAAATTTTACCTTGATGATAATAGGTATTCACCTTTGGTATTGTCATTATTGAAAGTCTAATACCTTTACTCACAGAAGATACCACCATGTCAATGTCAGACTCATTAACAAATTCAGGTATACCTGAAATATTGGGAGATAAAATTACTATCATAAGATTTTAAATTTTGGTGGACATCTTCATTAGAATGTCAGGTGAATCTATATGTGATTTTGGAAGACAACTTCCCAGGAAAAAAAAAGCGTACACCATAAAAGGGACTTCTACAAAAAAAAAAAATATATATATATATAAAAAAATATAGCTATTAAGTCAAACAATCACAGTTCCAGGAATAATCACAATAATTACCAATTCATTAGGAAAAAAGAGAGCTAATATAGATTTCGACTCAATTTGCATGGAAGTTCAATTAAAAAGAGCCATTAATGTATGTCTTCATCTTATCTAACATACAGAGAAAAAATTTGCTGGAAATTTTGAAAAATGTATTTTGATTTTATTTTTGTTATTTCTTGAGGGAAGATCTACTTATTTGGAAGATATTTCTAACTCAAGTTTTAGGGACATAGGTCTTTAATTAGAAAAAAATAATAATAAAGAAACACACTGAATTCACCAAGATGCAGTACATAGAGGAAATTTGTGAAACGAGTATGTTGCATGTGACATCAGTGAAGGAAAGAAAAACTAAAATGGGGCAGATATTTGGCAGTCATAGCACCTGTAATACTTTATTATGCCAATAATAAAGTATCAGAAACATAGCTTAAAAATTATTTCATTGCTGATATATAGGATAAACTTCAGTATCTCTCCCTAAAAAATTAGGGAAATGTGCCTAGTGTCCCATATTGCTATAATTAGCACATGATCTTATTCAAAGGCTGTCCAGACATGTACCCAGTTTTTTATATCTTATATTTAAAATTGTAATGCTGTTATTACAATGATGTATTTCATAAGAAGAAAGGGTAGAGGGAAACTTCATTATTTTACTACTTGGAATGTTATGAGAAACACTGCCTAGACAATATCCAGTCTCTACTTTTCCCTCATAAATGGAGCAGGAAGTTTGTTCATGGAAGTTCCAACAATACCATTTGAATGGAAGATTACTGGATATACCACCAAAAATCTTTTTTTTTTTTTTTTTTTTTTTTAATGAAAGAGGATTAGAATATACATTGTGTCCTTGGCTTCTTGCTCCCCACCCTTTCTATTTGCCTATCATGAGGTTATGCTGACTAAAAACACAGCAGTTATCTTGTGAGCTTGAAGAAATAACATACATATGATGAGTGACAGAGGAACAGACAGAGATATACGAAACATACGACTAAAGAGCAGACATGGGGTCAGAGAAGCACTATACCAGCCTTGAATTGATTACTTCTAATTTCTAACAAGGGAATAAGGAAACTCCTTACTTGTTTAAAATTATTCTGTCAGATTGCTGCAAGATGCAGGAAGAAAAGGCTAACTTACATTTTTAATGGTCACATACAAAGGGGTATCAGCATATGCGTATTACTAGGAAATGTGAGCTTATTCCTCTTATTGTTTGCAGATATATTAAGATATTTCATACAAAATAACACTAAAAAAGGGAAGTTTATAATGCTGTCAAAAAAATAAAGTGATGAATTCATAACACTATGCCAACACTAATATTGGCATGTCTGTTGAAAGCTTTTACTTTCATTCATATTTCAGCAGGCCTTAATATATTACATGCATAAATATCTGTGTATATCTGTCTTGCATTTTTAAATTATTATAATTACAATTAAAATACCTTAAAATTCTATGTCTATTTTAGATTATTGAAACTGTTCTCAGAATCTCCCAAGAAAATTTGTTGTGTAACAAATTCAAATCAAAATTTAAACACATAAAGTCAAATGTCTTCAGAAGGCATATTAAATATTCAGTGACTGAATAGTCTTGATTTAATAGCTATGGTCAGTAGAACTACAGGGCACAGTATTTTGCTTGTGGCCATAGTTTTCTATGATGTTTTTCAAAAGTTAATTCTACAATTTAACAGGTGATTGTTTTCTTCTTTAAATTTGACATTTTGAAGTGTTTCACTAGAATGAAAAATTATGGATCAGTCTTCTTTACACCATATTATTGTTTGAATTAGTTAAGCAAACACACATGGTTCAATTAAATGGTATTCAACCTGAGGCTGTGAAAAGTAGTATAGAGAATCCAGATGGAAAATATTTTCAGTAAATATCTAATTATCTTTTAAAATTTAGGACAGTAAGTGGAAATTTATGTCTAGAATGTAGTCTATTATACAACTGGGAAATATCTGTGAATTGGATAACATTTGGTGATAAGCTTTCAAAGAATTTAAATAATATATAATAATTGCATATATTTTGGAGGTACATATGATATTTGTACATATAATTGTACAAATATAATATATAATAGTATAATTGTACATATATAGCAATTGTACATATTTTGGAGGTACATGTGATATTTTGATACCCATATACATTGTGTAATGATCAAATTAGGACAATTGGGATATCTATTTCCAGAAACATGTATCTTTTCTTTGTGTTGGGAACATTATATAGATCTTCTAGCTGTTTCAAAACATACAATAAATTATTGTTAGCTATAATTTCTTTTCTGCACTATCAAATACTATAACTTAGTCTATTAGATAAGATCTATTAGATAGTATATATTATCAAATACTGTAACTTTCTATTTGACTGTATTTTTGTACCTCTTAACCAACTTCTCTTCATCCTCCCTCCTTCCTTCCCTTCCCAGCCTCTACTAACCACCCTTCTTCTCTACCTCCAGGAGATTCACTTTTTTAGCTCTGTCATGTGAGCATGAACAGGCGATATTTGTCCTTCTGTGCCTTGCTTTTCTCACGTAACGCAATAAAATCTAATACCTTCCATGTTGCTGAGTACTAATAGATTTTATTACAATCGTCCTGTGTATGCTAGTATCTTAAATGGATTTAACATTAAACAGATGTTTCACTAAAAGTGCAGTCAGATAACTAAGAATAAAACCTATATGAAAAATAAAATATGTTAAGACATCTTTGTTAGATTTTGATATTAATATACATGTTCTTGTTTTATCCTTATGTCAAATTTTAGCTGTTTCTGTATTCAAATGTATCTATTGGTCACTGTTCAAAATTAAGAAAGATGATATTAAAGGGCCAATCTAGAAACTTTAACATTATATACATCATTATAAATAAAGCAAACTTTGGGAAAGTAAAATATAGATATATGAGTTATTTTTTCCTCCTGTAATCTTTTGCTTTGTCAATATTAATTTTCATAAAATTAACATTTTAGGGAATATTTGAGGGTTAGTAAAACTATGTCCTCATTAAATAATCAGTAGATTCTGGATAAGCTTTGTATTCAAAGTGAAGGTAATCTATAAAAAGAGGCATGAGCCCAGATTACTCAATGTTTACTATTGGCAGTATGCTAAGTGTGTCCAAATCTATGGGCAATTTTTTGTCTATAACCATAAAATATTATTTGCTATAGTTAATTTATCATACATGTAGATAAATTGATTTCCCCAAAATAATTAAAGATGCAATCTATTTTATGCCACCATTTTGGTTGGGTGTATATTCACAATGATTTTTTTAAGATACTACCATTGGCCCACTACCTAAAGTGTTCCCCTGTAGGTCTCTTTTCTTCAGTCTAATATGCATATCTTATAATAACTTTATTAAAGTTAGTATTTCCTCTGATTATCTGTCCAAAAAGTTGCTTCATAAAATATTAAGTTCAAACAGTTTTACTTACTTTGCATGTTTCTCTATAGCTAATTCTATTTTCTATGATTTATTTTAAACTACAAGACATCTCTCCTGCAGCAAATTATTTCTCTGTGTATTCAATGAGTACATTTGTTATACTATAAAATCTCTATTTCTATTATCTTTCAGCCAAACATTTTACCTTACACACCTTTCAAAGAACACCATAGATTTCATATTATTCTAGGTTTCTTCAAGCTTGCAAATATCCCCTCTCTCTCTGTACTTATCTACAATACAGCACATGATATTTTCTTCATTTGCAACATATAATAACAATTATCATATATTTTCTTAATATTTGCACACAAATTTCTGCCACTAGATTTTAAGCCACTTGAACTCTCCTGGCTGGTCTCTGTATAATGACACATGTCAGTTTACCACAACATTCCTACAACTGGCTTGATCCCTGCCACATACCAAAAACTCAAGAAATAACAAATAGCCAAATAAACCACAAAATTTCTTTTTTAATTCTCTTTGTACCTTGGAAGAATGAGTATACTTAGAATTACGAAAGAATTTTATTTAGCATCGTTATTTTATTACTATGAATAGCAAATTAAGCAGGAAGTTTGAACTATAAATTTTGTATCATTCCCAGATTTATCATGCATTTTTTCATGTTATTTAATAAAGTTAAAATATATTTAAAGATAAATTTAGGATAAAAAGGCATAGGTCTGGCTTCTTTAACTGAAGATATATATATATATTTAAACTTTTTCATTGACAAATAATTGTATATGAAGTACAATGTGATGTTTTGATATATATAACAATTGTATATATTTATGGGCTACAATGTGAGGTTTTGAAATACACACACACACACATACACATACACATATTGTAGAAAAATTAAATCAAGATAATGAATATATTTATAACCTCACCTAAATACATTTTTTATTGGTGGAAATACTTAAAATCTACTCTTTCAGCAATTTTGATGTATATGCTATTATTAACGATGCTCACCATGTTGAGGAATACATCCCTAAAACTTCTTCCTCCTGTATCACTGTAACTTTGTACCCTTTCACCAACATTTCTTTCGCTATCCCACACCTCCCTCCAGCCTCTGTAACCACCTTTCTACTCTCTGCTTCTATAGGTTCAAATTTTGCATTTCCCATATAAGTGAGATCGAGTAGTATTTGTCTTATTGGACTTACCTTATTTTACTTAGAATAATGTCCTCCAGCTTCATCTATGTTGTTGCAGATGACAGAATTTTCTTTTTTGGGCTATAAAGTTATTTCATTGTATATACATATCACATTTTATCATTATTTTATTTGTTGATGGGCAAAGGTTGATTCCATATTTTTGCTACTGTGAATAATGCTGCAATATACATGGAAATAAAGATTTCTCTTTGACACACTGATTTTATTTTCTTTGGATATATATCTATAAGTGAGATTACTGGATCATATGGTGGTTCTAGTTTAAATTGTGTTAGGGCCCTCTGTACTGTTTTCCAAAATGGCTATAATAATTTACATTCCCACCAACAGTGCAACAGGTTCCCCTTTAAGCACATTCTTGTCAATATTTGTTATCATTTATCTTTTTGTTAATAGCCCATTATAACATGTGTAAGGTCATACATCATTGTGTATCAAATTTGAGATACATCCAACTTGTTGAATATGTTGATTATTTGTTCATTTTATATCATGTCATATATTCCTTGAATGAATATCTCACAATTTCTAACATCAAAATTTTCCTGGTAATAAACATTTGGTTTGATATTATCTCACAGCTCTGGAATGCACTGATGTTTTGCACTTTAAAAATCATTTTTATATGTATTTCTCTCTCACTCTTTCTTCTCATCTCTTACCCATCTTGATTACGTAATGTCTGTTGTTTTATCTTCTAGACGACTGTTTTCTCAGTTGTATTGTTTACTAATGAGCCTCTGAAAGTGTTTCATCTCTTTTATTATGTTTCATGTCTAGCATTTCCATTTGATCCTTTTCTTAAAGTTACTATCTTGCTGATGAAATTACCTATCTAATCTTGCTTATTGTCCACTTTTTTCATTAGAGTTTTTAACATGCTATATTTAACGTTAGATTTAAAATAACACCGTTATCTTAAATTCCTTACCATATACTTCCAGTATTGTTACTAAAACGCCAGGGGTTCGGGCCTTGGTTCTGCTGCTTGCTGCACAGAGAGCCAATCACCGAGATGCCAAGTATTGCCAAGGAAGAAGGCTTTAATAGGGTGCTGGCAGCTGAGGAGATGGGAGCTCAGTCTCAAATCCATATCCCTGACTGACTAAACCCAAGGGTTCATATAGCAGGCAAGAAATGTAACAACGTGTAAGAAAACAGGAACTTGGGAGAGGCACAGAAGGAATCACAGTTAATGAGGGGTCCGACATTTGGTGACAGCTGGTGCAGTGAACTGGTTTCAGTTCTTTGATATTTTTTAAGAGAGGCCTAAAGGTCATTTCCTGAGGAAGAAACTTGGATGACACAAATATAAGTTTCAAGCTTTTTAAGATCAAAAGGGTCAATTTCTATGTTTATGTAAAAAAAGTCAATCTATGGAACAATCAGGTCAGTTTCAGAATTTGTCATATTTAAGTCTGATTTGTGATTGTTTTGTCACTTAACACAATGTTGTTCTTTCTTACCTTCTCGCATACATCGTAATTTTTGTTGAAAGCTGGACATCTTGTGTAGGACAATACAGAATGAGGCAAATCCATTTAATGCCAAAAATTAGTACACCCTTACTTCTGCTAGCTGTTTATTGAAATTAGTACACCCTTACTTCTGCTAGCTGTTTATTGCAGTAGTTTGAGTTAATTTTTTCAAGAGGTGGCTTGTATTTGATATTTGTTGTTCTCTTTACCCTTAGGGCAATACAAATTTTAAATTGTTCTAGCATTATCTTATGTTGGAATGTGAATTTGTTTGCCAGAAAACTGACTTTCTTAATGCTTATTGACCCTATATTTATGTTTTCTCTTTGCTCTACACCTCAGTGTGCATCTGTCTCTGTTTTCTTGAAAATGTTTCTGCAAAGTTCCATGATTGTTGAATCCAGTGCTTTTCTAGGGTGGAATGGGGAGAGATGGGGTCTCTGTTTCCCAGGCTGGAGTGCTGGCGGGCAGTGGTGTAGTGGCTATTCACAAGAGTGCTCATACTCCACTGTGCTTTTGAGCCCGGTGCTATGTAGCAGAGAGTGGTGCATTCTCTGGTTTTCTTAACCACAGTTTTAGGTAAGCGCTTTGTCCCTGTGTCTCTCAACTGTAGCTTCAGTGTACTTTCCCCTTTCCTAGCTCTACTCATGGGCCCAGCATTTTTTCTGTTCTTCCCCCTGTGCTAGAGGATTTTCTGTTTCCTTCTAACTGCAGTGGGTTGTTGCCAATGACATAAAGTATTTGTTGCGATTCCTCCAGCAGATTAAGGCTTTTGTTATACACAGGAAATCGGGCAGAAGGTTTCAGCCTGGGAATTTTGTATCTCTCACATGTCTACTGTTTCTGTCCTTCTGACCTACTCCTTGAGGATGCTTTTTCAGGACCATTTCTATCCTTTTTGTTTGTTTTGTTTTGTTTTGGTCATGTCTGATGGAAGAATAAGGATTGAAATAGGATAAAAGTTACTTCTATAATCTGCGGATCTTGGGGCTTTACACTTTCTCATCAGCCGATGCTTTAGCTCTACCAATTTGTTAACTCTCCTAAAGAAATTCTTTATATGAGTGTCTGGCTGCATCTGCTCCATCTAAGCAAGCACCTAAATCCTGTCCCTCCATTAATGCACTTGATTCCGTGGATACTCCGTAGGTTAAGGGAAAGGGTGAAATAGGAGGGCTAACATTGTTTTATTTTTGTTTTTTAGTTTTCTTGGAGAGTGACACTGTATCCAAGTCTCTATATCATGAAAGGAAATCTGAAGTCTCAAGTTATTTCCTAAGGTATTATAAACATGGTCAATTCCCAGAAGCAGTTATGTAGTCTAGTGCTGTAAGTTCCAGTGTTCAGAAAATGAAAAAGTGGTGAGGATCAAACTCACACACTTTAATCTGGATTTATGCTTTCATTCAAAAGGACTGATCCTAAAGTGAAAAATCTCTCAAGTAATTCATTTATTTTATTCTTCAGTCAAGAAGAACACATTTTCTACATGCTGGGTTTTAACTTACTTGGCTTAATTAATGATTTGATTAAATCACGAGTTCCAAGGTTGTATTTCCTCAGTGCGTAAGTTAACAGGATATCTTATTATTCTTCAGGTTAAAACTGCACTGCCATTTATTAAGTAATCCTCTGTTCTTTTTTTGTGAACTTCAAAGGATAAAGAATAAGCTGCAAAATACCCTGGGAAAATTTCAAATTATATTATAGATGTAACTACAAAAATATAAAAAGAAAAATACACTGGCTTTAAGCTCAGTAGTTGTCCTTATTTTATGCTTTTACTTATTTTTTTGAGTCTATATTTAAAGCATAAATTATTAAAACTACTTCACTTTCTTCACTTCTTCATCTTAATACTTTTTAAAAACTAGTCGTTCTTTAAAGATTTGTGGAAGTAGGTATAATGCATTAGTGTCCAAGAGGGAGACTGACTCTCAAAATAATGGGTCTTGGCTGGGCGCGGTGGCTCACACCTGTAATCCCAGCACTTTGGGAGGCCGAGGCGGGCAGATCACGAGGTCAGGAGATCGAGCCCATCCTGGCTAACACTATGAAATCCCGTCTCTACTAAAAATACAAAAAGTTAGCCGGACGTGGTGGAGGGTGCGTGTAGTCCCAGCTACTCGGGAGGCTGAGACAGGAGAATTGCTTGAGAGCAATTCTCTCAAGTGGAGGTGGAGCTTGCAGTGAGCCGAGATCATGCCACTGCACTCCAGCCTGGGCGACAGAGCGAGACTCTGTCTCAAAGAAAAAAAAAAAAATAATAATAATAATAATAATAATGGGTCTTAATTTATAATTTTTACTTATTTTCATAATTCCATGATGTGTATATTATCATCACAGCTCATTTTAATCTAGCAATTTGCTATCATTGAATAAAAAACGGGAAGAAATGCTTACAACTAATCTTTGTTAGCTAGTACAAGTAGCTTCTTTTAGACTACCTTAAATGATGTGATGACTAAATTTATGGTCTGAATGTGTGCTTAGTAACAATTGAGGATGTTTGAGAATCTTTTCACTCCAAAATTAAGGTTCAGTTGTCAAATACAATGTCTTATAAGTGTTGTAAATCATTTCTTTCTCTCTCTTTTTTATTTCCTGCACCATTGCTCTCATTCCCTAAGAAGCTGAAAGCAAAAACCTGTTTCTTGAATAAATGTTCTTTGGAGTAAAAGATTTTACCCCAAATATTGAACAATTGTCTTTTCATTTAATATTTAAAAGCAAAAGGAAATACCATGCACCAGAGAAATCAGGAGACTAAAAGTCTGATGATTTAATTATGTTTTTGGCTTTACTACAAACTGAAATATAATTGGTTTGGTATCACAAATATTTTTAAAACAATAAAAATTTAAAAAAAAACAAGTATTATACTGCTAAATGAATTCTTCCTTTTAAGTAAAAGAAAGGGGAACTATGTAGAAAAATATACAATTTTTCAAACTAAATTAATGCAAGGTGCAAAGATCAAATAAGGGGAGTTTAGCATAAAAACTGCACAGGATTGTTTATTCTTATAATTTATCATAAAATTAGCCACATGATATACAAAACAAAATATTTATTTTTGGAATATGCTTGTCTTTCAGCATTAAAATAATCTTTTAAAAAATTAAGAACAGAGAAAAAAAGAAAACAACCAACAATGTTAAAAAAAAAGAGAAATAATCAAAATAAAACCAGCCAGAAAAGAACTAAAGCAATACCTTACCTCAGTATCCCTGAGGATAAAATCTCTGAGTAAAAACAGGAAATAAAATTCTTATTTCTAAGGATATATCAATCTAAATATTTAAAGATTTAAATAACACACTGATTGAAATGTGAACATATCTTTCTGCAGTATTTAATAATATTCAAAACTATTGTGTCATGAAAATATTTTACTTAAATAATTTTAATATCAGCATGATAAAAGAAATAATGTACAGTTGGCAATGGCTTTTGAAGTAAACAAATTAAGTTCACTTTTAGAGATCAGAATTGAAATTTGTTGCTATGACCATTATTTCTTAAATGTCTTCATTGCATGATTAATTAAAAAATACAAGGACATTTAGAGGTGAAAATCACTTAATGTAATTTATACCAGTCACCTAATTGTATAAATAAGGGAACTACTATCCCAAAATGATAAATGTTTTTCCCAAAGCTTTGCAGTGTTGCTGTTAAATAATGTTAACATACTCAGGTTAGGCATGGTGGCTCATGCTTATAATCCCAGCATTTTGGGTGGATTAGGCAAGGGGATGGCTTGAGCCCAGGAATTGGAGACCAGCCTGAGAAACATAGTGAGACCTTATCTCTACAAAAAAAAAAAAAAATTAGCTAGACATGGTGGTGCACACCTGTAGTTCCAACTACTCTGGGAGGCTGAGGTAGGAGGATCTCTTGAGCCTGGGAGGCTGAGGCTGCAGTGAGCCATGATTGTGCCATCCTGCCTCAAAAAAACAACAACAATGACAAAACAATACTCAGGTCCGGCTATTGAATGATTCCGTCTACAATAAATTGATATAAGTGACCTAATACAGATAACCCATCCATCTCATTAAAAAAGACTGGATATGTAACATTTAGCTGTTTATAAGTAGTAATTCTATAGCATTTTATAAATATTTACAGAATCTCACTGACACACGTCACTGTATCATTGTACTTAATTTTGCAAAATAATTAACAATGTTTATTAAAATTATTTTGAAATTTAAAATAGCACTTAAAACATTTTATAATATTTCTGCTAATTAAAATGATTTGCTTCAGAAAAACTATTTTATTGGTTGAAGTCAATTATTAGCAATGTTAATGTAAACCACTTGTTTGACTTTGCATTAACCACAGCTTTTCATGACATGTCATCTAAAATCACAATGCCTACATTTATTTTGTTTGCAAGTTTAGCCATTGCAAACTGGAACAACAAAAGTAGCTTCCTCTTAGGGTTGTTGTGAAGATTCAATGACTCTCTATATATGTGTGTATACATATATATGTATACATGTACATATATGTGTGTGTGTGTGTGTGTGTATATATGTGCCTGATAATGTTCTAAACCATTGAGTAATACCAGGCAGATAGCTATTGCCCAGTGAATTTAAATTATCATTATTACTTTATCGATACTGGATAGGAAAGTATCATATTATAAAGTGAGATATCGTATTTAAAAGCTCACAATATGAAGAAATGCACGTGATCAAATCCCCCAAGTCACTTTTCTAAACAATGCATATAAATCTTGAGGACAATCTCAGTAAAGTGCTAAGATTATTTTTATACCACCTTAAGAAAAAGATAAGGATTTGAAGGTTTGGGATGTTTGCTTTCTGCATTTCATTGGTTTGTTTTTTCAAACCTTAAATGCTTTTTTTTGTCATTGCTCACCAAAGATGTTTATGCTTTTTCCAATTTTCAGTGAAATGGCTACACAAAGCTTAAAATTGTGGGAGGAACAAAATTTAATGTATGTGTCTCTTCATATAGACTGAATTTAGTAAACATGATGTGCATAATAGAATAGAATCTGGTTTGTACATATATGAAGAGGGTTAAATAACAGTAATACTGATATATTTTGAGTGTTCAGATGATTATTTTAGCACCCCATACACATAGTCAAAATTTTAGATTATTTTGATATATTCTAAATCAAGATATCTCAAGTAGGTTATAACTTTAGATTTTTAGAGGCACCCACCACACTGATGTTCATACAAAGAGGCTTATGCACCTTTTTATGGATGTTAAGGAATACCTTCCAGAGCTATGCGAAGGTTAAAAATAATAATAATGAGAGCTAACTTGTCAGCTTGACAATTTCAGAAATCCATCATTTGACTACAGTAGAGTAATCTTATACAAGAGTGAGCCAATTAGCCCTGCCACTCACAGACAGCAAAGTACAAAAGAGATTTAAGATTAGAGGTCTGAGATATCAGATTTAATGCATGACTTAAAAGGTATGTCTTCTGGTGCAGTGATACATGAATGGCTGAAATCTTTGGCACATTTCTAGCAATGTGAATAATGATTGACAATGAGATATAAGGGGAATTTTGGACATGACAGAAATAGGTCAATGTTCAGTTTTGTTCCTCCATTCAAGGAATAGAAGCAAACTCTAGAAAACTGTCAGAGCTTAATTTTATTTTATTTCTCCTTTAAAAATAAGTCCCTGTTCAGCCACATATCATCAGTTTGATAATGACAATGGATGTTTGCTTTCTGGATTTCATTTGAAGAATGTGTTCTCCCTGGTAAACTCTGAACAACGCTTCTTAAAAACTATAATGAAACAAAGCATTGAATAAAGTCAGAAAACGTTGATCATAATCAGAAATATTACAAAAACTACTTGTATGATCTTAGTTGAGCAACAGAATAATTTTATTCCCCAGTTTACAGAAATAGAAAATGAGAAAAATGACTAAATTTAAATTTCAGTGTTTCTTCCAGTTAAAAACAAAACACCCAAACCATTCATCATCTTAATTGCCTACTTCCTCAACTCATGTTGCTACATTAAATTACAATGAACTTTCACTAAAATAGTTCATTCAATTCATTTTTAATTTGAGCTAGAGCCCATGTGCTGATGCTAAGAAACTACACAAACAATAAAAATATAAATTGAAGTGTTTGCTCTTTCTAGAAGATAATAACAAAGAGTTTTTTTTGGAAAAATGAGGACAATTCACTGTAAGGTTACATAGACTATTGAATCTATAGTGATGTTTTATTTCTAATAAATATTTTGAATAACAATGACACTACTTTTAAAGGAAAACACATACATGCTGGAATACATGGACAGAATATATTTTCTTTCCATCCACATAAAATTTTATAGAGTCAATTTAATTTTTTAAAAAGAGAAAACAGTCAAGATAACTAAAGCACTTACTTAGTTTACATCAATAGATTGTTTAATGATTTTCTATACTTGTGAAGGATCTAAATAGTTATTTATAAAACTTAATGGATTAGAAATATGTGTTAGATGAGATCATTACATATTCTTTGTGCCATAAAAATTTTAAAACTGTGTTTTAACTTGGGGGTTCAGATTTTAATCAGTTTTTTTAACTTTTTAAATGTTTTAATTGATATACAATGGATAAACATTTTGGGGGTACATGTGATAATTTCACACATTCCTATACTCAAATCAGAGTATTGGGATATTTATTACTTTAAATACTTTTCTTTACACTAAAAGTATCAAATTATTCTCTCCTAGCTCTTTTGACATGTACAATTAATGTTAATTATAGTCCCCCTCCTGATCTATTGTACACTAGGTCTTATTTCTTTTATTTAACTGTATAGTTATGCCAATTAGTGAACCTGTCTTCATTCCTTCCTCACCACTATTTCTTCCTGGCTTCTGGTAACTACAAATCTACTCTCTGTCTTCATGGATACACCATATTTTTAGTTCTCACATGTAAGTGAGAACATGCAGTATTTGCATTTCTGTGCTTGGCTTATATATTAGTATGTTCTCACATTGCTATAAAGAACTACCTGAAATTGGGTAATTTATGAAAAAAATGGTTTTAATTGACTCAGTTCTGCAGGCTGTACAGGAAGCATGGCTGGGGTGGTCTCAAGAAACTTAAAATCATGGTTGATGGCAAAGAGGAAGGACGCATGTCTTTCAATGCTGAAGCAGGAGGAAGAGAGAGCAGGGAGAGGTGCTACACACTTTTAAACAACCAGGTGTCATGAGAACTCACTCACTATCACAAGAACAGCAAGGGGAAAATCTGCTCTGTCATCCAATCACCTCCCACCGGGCCCCTCTTCCAACACTGGTACTTACAATTCGACATAAGCTTTGGGCAGGGACACAAATCCAAATCATATCAGCTTATATACTTAATATAATCATCTCCAGTTCAATCCATGTTGATGCAAATGACAAAATTTCATTCTTTTTTATGACTGAATAATATTCCATTATATATACATACCACGTTTTCTTTATCCATTCATCCATTGAGAGCTAATTAGGCTGATTCCCTACATGGCTATTGTGAATCATGCTGCAATAAACATGGGAGTGTAGATATCACTTTAATGTATTGATTTCTTTTGGATATATACCCTCTAGTTGAATTGCTAGGTTACATGGTTGCTTTATTTTTACTGTTTTTCAGGGATATCTATACTGTGTTCCATAGTGGCTGTACTAATTTACATTTCCACCAACAGTATATGACAGTTACCCTTTCTCTACATGCTTGCCACCACCTGTTATTTCCTGTCTTTTTGATAAAAGTCATTCTAACTGGAATATTTGCATTTCTTTCATGAGTAGTGATGTTGAGCATTTTTTCATATAGCTGTTAGTCATTTGCATGTCTTCTTTTGAGAAACATCTTTAATCAAGGTTTGAAATTAACTGTGATATGATAAAAGTTTTGAGAAATTGAAATAGAATATCATCAATATATGCTACACTATTGAGCAGAAAATATTATAATTGTGATTATATAACCTATGTTATCAGCCAATAAGAAACAGTCTCTTGAAATAAGAGATAATGAAGATGTAGACACATATCTATGGAAATTTCATATATCCAAATTAGGTAAAGATTAAAAGAGATGTTCAAATACTACATAGAGAAGTGTTATTCAAAGAGAAGTGGATTATTTTCACCTTATAATTTTATCGTAAATGAACCACACTTAAGAGCCAAAATATCATCAGTGTTCTTTCTTTTCTTTTTTATTTTTTGGATTTCTCCGGGCTCTGCTAAACTCTTCTGCTGTTCATCTTGCACATACTCAGTTTCATTCTCTAATTAATCTTTTTCGTAACTGTTATCATTCAAAATGTAAATCACATTTTATTAAATTTGGGCTCACATTTGTTTAATTCCTGTGTACACAAAGTGAAAATAAAACTTTTATATTTTTGATCATTATGAGGTCCCTATTTATTTAACTTCATCCCTTAACCATGTCACACTCTAAGATCTTGAACTATTTTTACTTCCCTGCCTATTATTTATTGCCTGTATTCTAGTCAAGTAATAACTACCTCTAAGATATTTGATCCCATACATTTCTTAGCTAAGCCCTCCACTCTTGATATTAATTTTTCTAGAAATCCTTTCCAATTGTCATTAGACAATTGTCTCAATTGTCTTTCTTCTATAAACCTTTCAACAATCTCAAACAAATCAGCTTTTACACTGAATAAAAATTGACTGCTTCTAAGACTGTTACAATTTGAGAGTATTCTTTCCCCATTATTTAGCCTGGTACTTAAGTCATAAAGGTCCTAAATATCAAGTGGATATAAATTAATGATAGTCATTTACTACATTCTGATTTCAATGTACTTCAGTGCTATCACACATTAAATTAGGACGGGGTAACACAAACAGTGGTGGTAATGAAATAAATTATATATTAAAAACTTGTATTATAGAGCAACATGGTTATATTAAGATATTTTTGATAAGGAAAGATATAAACACATTTCACAGACATGCATATATATGTATTTATTACATTCCTTATAGTCAAACATAATTGAAACATGTACATATTACAGCCTAAAATTCTAGAGCAAATGCCTTACTTAGGTATTATCAAAGTGAGAGTAAATTGCTTGCAGACAGTTTGGTGCCAGATATTAGAACATTTTAAAAGGCTTATTTTGTTAAACTTATACCCTAAGTTGATTAAGTGTCCTATAGTTGCAAAGCAACAAGCCACTGTAATTTATCATTTAACTTTGTTAGTTACTGATTTGGTCTATGTAGCCATGAGTAAAATCGGCCACTTTTTGGGGGAAATATGGAAGATTTGATACTTATTCAGCTGTAACTATGAAAAGCCTCAGAAAACTGGGGATAAGTGTTTTATCCTTTTCTACAAAACTACAAATGCACATCTATGAACGTTTCTAATATTTGTGAATTCATGGTCCCTGAAATCTAAAGATAGTGACTCACATTGATTATTCTACTCATTTTCTTCTTGACAACTAAAAATTAGCTCAAATTATGAATACTAAAAATCACTACTCAAGTCTGCTTTGTAGTTGCTTATTTTTTATGTTTACCTGATAAATATTTCTTTAATCATTCTTTATAATCTATATTGAGATAAAATATATATGTGAATGCATTCTTCGATAAAAATGAGATTTAAATGTTTTACTGATTATCACTCTTATTTCACTAAAAACTTTTTTTTTTTTTTTGAGATGGAGTCTTGCTCTGTTGCCCAGGCTGGAGTGCAGTGGCCGGATCTCGGCTCACTGCAAGCTCCGCCTCCCGGGTTTACACCATTCTTCTGCTTCAGCCTCCCCAGTAGCCGGGACTACAGGGACCTGCCACCTTGCCTGGCTAGTTTTTTTGTATTTTTTAGTAGAGACAGGGTTTCACCGTGTTAGCCAGGATGGTCTCGATCTCCTGACCTCGTGATCTGCCCGCCTCGGCCTCCAAAAGTGCTGGGATTACAGGCTTGAGCCACGACGCCCGGCCTCACTAAAACCTTTTTAAAGATGTTTAAGGGTCATTTGAATAAGGAATGAAGAGGAACAGAAAGATTTTGAAATTCGAACATCTAAGATACAGTTAAATAAGTATTTTTATTTAAAATTACTTTGTTAGAATGTGCAATTTAGTTGTGAAACTAACATTATAAACATACTCAAGGCTTTCAGTTCTGGTTCCTCATGGAAGTGAGAGGTGACAACATGCTAACAGCCCTCGCTCCCTCTCGGCACCTCCTCAGCCTCTGCATCTGCTCTGGCCATGCTTGAGGAGCACTTCAGCCGGCTGCTGCACTGTGGGGGCCCCTCTCTGGGCTGGCCAAGGCCTGAGCCGGCTCCCTCTGCTTGCTGGAGGTGTGGAGGGAGAGGCTCAGGCAGGAACGCTGCTGCACCAGGGGCTCATGGGCCAAGGTGAGTTCTGGTTGAGTGCGGACTCCGCAGGCCCCCCACTCAGAGCGCCAGGCAGGCGCCAATGGCCCAGGGGAGCGAGGGGCTTAGCACCTGGGCCAGCAGCTGTGGAGGGTGCACGGGGTCCCCCAGCACTGCCACCCACCCCCACTGCACTCGAATTCTCACCTATCCTCAGCCACCTCCCTGCTGGGCAGGGCTTGGGACCTGAAGCCTGTCATACCTGAGCCTCTCCTACAGGTGCTGCCCCCTGCTCCCCAGCACCATTGACCACCCAAGGGCTGAGGAGTGCAGGTGCCTAGAGGGGTACTGGCTGGCAGCTCTGCCCATGCCCCAGCAGTGGATCCACTAGGGAAGGCAGCTGGGCTCCTGAGTGGGGTGGGGACTTGGAGAACTTTTATGTGTAGCTAAAGGTTTGTAAATGCACCAATCAGCACTTTGTGTCTAGCTCAGGGTTTGTAAACACACCAGTCAGTGCTCTGTGTCTAGCTAAAGGATTGTAAATGCACCAATCAGTGCTCTGTGTCTAGCTAAAGGATTGTAAATGCACCAATCAGCGCTCAGTGTCTAGCTTAAGGTTTGTAAAGGCACCAGTCAGTGCTCTGTGACTAGCTAATCTATTGGGGACTTGGAGAACTTTTGTGTCTAGCTAAAGGATTGTAAATGCACCAATCAGCACTCTGTGTCTACCTCAAGGTTTGTAATTGCACCAATCAGCACTCTGTTAAAATGGACCAATCAGCTCTCTGTAAAATGGACCAATCAGCAGGATGTGGGTGAGGTCAGGTAAGGGAATAAAAGCAGGCTGCTAGAGTGGCAAGCCACTCAGGTCTCCTTCCAGGCTGTGGAAGCTTTGTTCTTTTGCTCTTTGTAATACATCTTGCTGCTGCTTAATCTGCGTCTGTGTCATCTTTAAGAGCTGTAACCCTCACCAAAGAACGGTCGCTTCACTCCTGAAGTCAGCCAGACCACCAACCCACCGGAAGGAATGAACAACTCCAGATGCAGCGCTTTTAAGAGCTGTAACACTCACTGGGAAGGTCTGCAGCTTCACTCCTGAAGCCAGCGAAACCACGAAACGACTAGAAGGAAGAAACTCCAGACACATCTGAACATCTGAAGGAACAAACTCTGGACACACTATCTTTAAGAACTGTTAACAATCACCGCAAGGGTCTGCAGCTTCATTCTTGAAGTCAGCAAGACCAAGAACCCAATTCCGGACACAGAAGGAGATTAGATGTCATTACTCCCACCTTCAAACCCTCAAAAAAACAACAAAAAAAAACAGAACACTAAATAATCTAAAAGTCAACAACTCTTCTTACATCCCTAAAAGGACTGAATTGCAGTCACAGAAAAATTGTTTCCCGTAACTTTTTAGAGAAAAATATACAGATACAGAGAAAGACAGCCTGTCAGAGCAGAAGCTCAGGAGCAGGGACCTCCAAATTCCAGGGTTAAATAGTTCAAAATATGATAGACAAATTGCTAGAGGGTTAGTGTAGACAAGTTTGAAAGATTAAAAAGTTCCAGAGAACTGTGTATTAGGTGAAATTCTCATAATCTCAAGAGTTTTACCTCCAGGAATCTTACCAAGTTCTTACAGTGAACGCCCAGGAAAAATCTCCTAATGCTTCTAGAAGGGTGATGGGGAAAGATCGTCATTCTGAAATACATCCAAAGCATTCTGTTCTGCTTAACAAGGCCTTTCCCCAGCAAAAGCTATTTCACCAGAGCTATGTAACTTGAGGAGGGGAAATACCCAACTCTAGCTCCCTCTAGCCTTCCATGAGAGGAAATTAAAATACTGAAATCCAGGTTTTTCTAGCCTTTCTATGTAACACGAGGTGCGTGAGGAACCATAAGAAGCTTTTGAGAAGATAATAGCCAAGGACTGAATCTCAATACAAGTCTGAAAATGAATAGAACTATAGACTATTTCTCTTCCATCCCATACTTTATCTCCAAATCAGTAGGGTTGCTGGATAATAAGAGTGGATAATCGCAAACGCATATCTCAGACCTTATCCTAGAAATTGTTTCCATGTAAAACTAAGGTCAACAGAGTGGATTAAAACGAAAAACAACAAAAAAAGTTTGAGTCTCTGAGACCTATAGCTATAATTAACAGGAAACATAGCCTAACTCTTAGCCAGATAATTATAAAACTCTAGTCTCAAGGCCTGTCTACATCAGGTCTTTTTTTTTTCCACTAAGTATGACATGTCCAGCTTTCAACAAAATATTACAAAGCATACTAAAATACATCCTTTCCCAACTTGAAAAATATTTTTAAAACACAGTGTAAAGGGAAAGAACAAGCATTGGAATGAAACTCAGATATGAAAGAGATTGCGAAAATTTTAGATGAGAAATTTAAAACAACTGGAATTAATGTACATAGGCTCTAATGGAAAAAAACAGCCATGATATGGAATCTACACAAGTGTCCATCAGTGGATGAAGGAATTTTAAAAGAATAGCATATATACACAATGGAATACCAATCTGCTATATTACAATAAAATCCTGTCATTTGCAGCAGCATAGATAGAATTGGAGGTCATTGTGTTAAATGAAATAAGTCAGGTACAGAAAAGCAAGTATCACGTGTTCTCACTCACATATGGGTGATAAAAAACGTTTATCATATGGATATAGAAAGTAGAATGGTCAAAATAGCTAGAAAAGAAGATTTGCAATTTACCTAATACAAAGAAATAAATGTTTGAGGTTACAGATATTCAAGATACCCTGCTTTGGTCATTACACATTGTATGCATGTATCCAAATATCACATGTAACCCATAAATATGTACACATATTATAAATTGATGAAAATTAAAAAGGACTAACTGGGCTGCACACAATGAACTACATTTATTCTAACATTCTCATCTCCCTAAGCTTTAAGATTCCTTCTTACATGGTGGGCCAGGGAAATTCCAGCATTTCATATTCACTGAATCTTCACTAAATCCTATTTACCAACCTAGCAGATAGTATTTGTCCCAGCCAACATGTATCTGTGTAGGTTCACCCTTATCAATATATTTATGCTAATCAAGTCCTACGTTGCATCCTACTTTATCTGACATTATCAAACTTCATTTGCATGCATGCTTTATAGACCCTTGTTCATACAAATCAATGACACCTTGCGATATGCTTAGTGTGGTGAAGCTATTTCGTCCTGGATAATACTTTCAGAGCTATGCTGGAATGTAGTTACTATTATGTATATGAAGGTTACAAGTCGTGATCTGTTATGGGTCTTGAAGACATTCATTATCCCCTAGCAAAGCAACTCTTTTGTGCAGTTATTAGAGAGAATTTATACCTGAGAAGATGTGTTCCTTCCGTTAAGAGGTAAGTGACTGCCTTTTCTGGCAGAAAAACGTGTGTAGGTTTGAAGTTCTAAGACTCATCCATGTTTGTGCAAAATTCCTCAGATATTATTCTGAGTTTCTTTTCTTCTCCATCAGTGCCTTTACCTGCTACTGAAATTCTGCATCGTCATGTTTTGAGCTCAGTTCTTAACATACCTTCTTTAAAAACATAAGAGACGAGAGACTTCTTCTGAAGTTGCCAGCAAGGTTCCTGATTTTCCAGCTGGGCTCTCTGCTGGGCGTTTAAACCTTCCAAATTATTCTTTCAATCTGCCACCACTCTGAATCTATGAGAAGCAGTCTAGCGTCCCCATAAACTTTATAATCACTTTTGTTAAAATCTACAAGTAAGTTATCTACAAGTGTCTTGCTGTTTACCTGCGCCTCATTCCTTTTCTGCAGAAATATATATTAGAAATGTATTACCCAATCGTCAGCTTTGCCCTAAATATTTGAATAACTTCATCCCAGAATCGCATTGCCAGGATCTGTTTCTGGAGCTACAGTATCAATTACTGTAATTTTTGGCTGGAAACAGGTGACATAATCACATGAAGAGAATTTAATTAAAAAGATTTGTTTAAGCTTGGTAGGGATGGTTAAGAGAAGTATCGGAGCACCCTGAGCTAGTCACAGAAAAGGGCAGGGAGAAAGAAACATTTACCGGAACACCAGTGAGAATAATTTTATCTGAAAGCCACTATTCCTGACAAGAGCCATGGCTTTTGATAGAGGGAGACAACTCAACTGCAGAAGCACAGAAGGCAGCCAGCTAGTGGAACTCCTTCTTCAGACTTTCTTTCCTCATGCCCTAATCTCCAAGCAGCAGATGGAAACCATGTGAGGCAACACACATGCAGGTTAGACTACCTGGAAATATAGCAGATTATAAAAGCATAGAGAGTAGATTTAGAGGGAAAATTAAGCAGAAATACAGACTCTTCACTGTGGTTTTTATTACCAACTAGAATAGCACAAGACAGGTATTCTGTTTTAGCTTATAATAAAATAATCAGAATATGCAATAAAATTATAAATGATACCAGTAAATTTAGTCTAAAAGTCAGATTTGTACAATTATTAGTGCATAAATATGACTCCATTAATTTTCATGTGTAAATGAGCTAGAGACGAAGTAGTACATTTTGACTGATATAAAAATAATGTATTACATGTTTGAGTAGGATGTTTTAATTTTGACCTTGAAAGTTATAAACGTGTTTGCTATATTTAGCACAAATCCACTGGATTAAAAAATGTCTACCAGATGTAATCTGATACATTACAAGTGCTTCCAATCCAAGGTTGTAAAAATTAACATCATAGGAAGATACATACAAATGATTATAAAATAAGCATCGTTAAACAATTACTTTATTCTAATTACATTCACATTAATAGTATGAATAGTTTTCTGAAATTCGTGACTCTTAAACATACAAATGAACTTTGTATATTTTCTGTTTAATCTTAGTCAGAAAATGTAAAAACAGTCATTAAAATACGCATTTTATCCAATAAGATGATTGGTACATAGTTTACTTCTGATTATTGAAAATAATAATAATTATATTAATGAATAATGCTTTTCTTGGGCTTATTGGTTACTTTTGTGGTTACATCAAATTGTCTTGACCTTTATATATGTCAACTAAACAATATTATGCCAAAATTTCAGGGAAAATTTCTGTCATAATTTGCAAAGTCAAGCTATGTTGTGTTTATTCATGCTAGTTTTTAAGTCGATATGCCTTCAAATGTTCATTATTACAGTGTAAAAGAAGATAACATAGATGTCATCAAATTGAGTCATGGCTGCCTAAAGTGAAAAATTGTTCTCAAGAAGTGGCATCTAAAACATACATCATTCAGCCCTCACAGTCAGCAGATTTAATTATACATTTTGATTCAACATTTCAAATGGATTAAAGTGAAACAGTTTTCCTTAAGTATGGGATTTAGCCTTGAAAATCCTGATATAGTGAACTCACCTCATTATATGTGAACATAGACTTACTGCATAATCTCTAATTCTCCTCTTAAAAACAGAAATGAAAAAAAAAAAAAAGCCTAAGGTAACTTCGAAAATCCACATCACTATATCAAAATTCGTCTATTAATGTGTTAGAAGGCAGTAAGAATGTTAGAAAGAACTTTTAGGGAAGATTATTTCTGATGAAATACAGCATTACAGAAAGCAAGGTTTTCCAGCACTGTCTCAATTGATTTCTGACTCGTTCTCTCCTTACAACCAAAATTAGAGTTTTCACAAAAGCTGGCATGTGTACACAGAGTTTATCTAGAGTTAATCTACCTGTGAATTAAAGTTAGTATTTTTATTGACGTATATAAACACAAACATTTTATTGACATATGTAAACACAAACAAAATCCAATATATGAGGGAAATAACAAATGCAGCTGAAGAAAAACAGTAATATACTTTTGTTTAAATGAACAAAGTGGACTTTGTTGTTTCGCCTGAGTGTGAACCCGCATGGAAAACTAACTGAAATAACACAAGTATACTCCTATTCTTGAATGTCAGAACTATGTTTTTAAAAAGTCCTTGATCGATAACTTGAGTATTGATTTTGTCACATCATTATTTTAGTGATTTTATTTACTACTTATTGTTATTGTCAGTATTTTATATTAATTTTATTTTATTATTAAATGTATGCTATTGCCGGGCGCAGTGGCTCAAGCCTGTAATCCCAGCACTTTGGGAGGCCAAGGCAGGCAGATCACCTGAGGTCGGGAGTTCGAGACCAGCCTGACCAACAGGGAGAAACCCTGTCTCTACTAAACATACAAAAAAAAAATTAGGCGTGGTAGCACATGCCTGTAATTCCAGCTACTTGGGAGGCTGAGGCAGGAGAATTGCTTGAACCTGGGAGGTAGAGGTTGCAGTGAGCCAAGATTTTGCCATTTCACTCCAGCCTGGGCAGGAAGAGTGAAACTCCATCTCAATAAATAAATATATAAATAAATAAATGTATACTATTTACCAGCATTATAACAATTGGATTATATGCATTTATTTATTTAATCATTACAACATATTTTCTGGTACTAGATTATTGTTTTAAACATTATGAAAATGAGACTCATTTTAATGCCCTAATTTAGTGTCAATTATGCTGCCAATGTAATTATAAATGTAAAAGTAAATGGAGTAATACACACATATACACAATTTTCCTTTGTATCATATATCATGAATAAATATAAGCAACTTTTTCAAAAATTTATAGATATACTGTAGACAACTTTTTATTATATCATAATATATTATGACATTCCTTAAAGTAGTGCAGATTTTTAAATCTTTATACTCATTGATTTAAAATTCTTTTTCCAGAAAAAAAATTATGCTTGTAAGATTTTGTTTAATAATGTGCTTTTTACAATTATATTACTTTTCTTCATAGGTTTTAAATTTCCAAGATTTCCTACTGCCACCTTTCTTTGCCGTATCCAATTTGTTTTAACAGTGTTGACAGGAGCACTGTTACAGATACAGAGAATGAATCCCTGAAGAAAACATGATTCAATTTCATGCTTGAATGTTCATCTTAAAACTAACTTATTAAACTATGGTAGGTTTTAAAAATGGCTCTAATGTTTTTTAAAAAATTAACGGTGACTCAAAGGAAAAGATTCCATGTAAAGCCAGTGTCTGTCTCTTAATCAGCTTCTTGGTGATATGAATTGATCCTTTTGCCAAAAAAATAATTTTGGTGAATAGTATTCAGTGGATAGTATTCTAAATATCCAAGTGGACTACATCCAAGTTACCATTTTCTTTCCTATTATTTTTTCAATATTATAGTCTTAAGATTAGTATTTTTATATTGTTTTGCATCGTTTTATTGGTTGGTGAATTGGCTAGCTTTGTGCTTTTAGGAGTTTTAATTACTTATACTCTTCTGTTTGCTGGAAAGGTATCATCAGTCTGGACAAAGCCTCTAATATTTCTCATCCACCTGCAATTTTCTTTCAGATACATGTTCACATTTGTGTATTTTAATGTTAAGTCCTCACCCATGTAGAAATTTTAAAGAATATTTGGTTTTAGATCTTTATATATTAATATTTTTATTTACGTACTTTTGTGGGCTGTCATTTTGTTTCTTACTTTTACTTTAGACATAATAAATTTTTAAGACATATCTAAGTTGCTATACGTACATCTGCTTTGTCAATTCTGACTCCCACAAGTAATTTCAATATATGGAATGGCCTAATTCCTCTTATCCAGTGCCCTAGTGATGGCACATAGATTGCCACTAGCCCCCTATCTTTGTAAACATAATGTGAGAAAAATCTTTGAATGTATCTACTTACAGAATTTGTTTGAGACTATGTAGTTCTGTATACCTAGAAATGGTTTTAAAGAGTACTAAAGAAACAAGTATTTTCACAATGTACCACCAGATAGTTTACCAGAATTTCAATTACATCTTATGTATTAGTTAGTTCTCACACTGCTAATAAAAACATACTCAAGACTGGGTAATTATAAAGGAAAGGCACAGTTCCACTTGGCTGGGTAGAACTCACAATCATGGAGGAAGGCAAGAAGGAGCAAAATCATGTCTTACATAGCAGCAGGGAGGAGACAGCTTGTTCAGGGAAACTCCTCTTTGTAAAACCATCAGATATCATGAGACGTATATACTATCACGAGAACAGCATGAGAAAGAGCTGCCCCCATGATTCAATTACCTCCCACAAGGCCCCTCCCATGACACATGGGAAGTGTGGAAGTAACAATTCAAGATGAGATTTGGGTGGGGACACAGCCAAACTGTATTACCTTATATTCCCCTTGAACTGTGCATGAAAATGTTATCTTGAATGCATTCTTGTCTACCTTGGAATTGTCTTAACATATTCTAAATATTAGTTGATATCTTTATGATATGACCTTGGTCAACTCAGACCCAGAACAAATATCTCAATTTACTTATGACTTATTTTATACCAATAAGTAGGATTTGAGAAATTTCTCACAAAGAATCTAGGCATTTAGTAGTAGACGATGGATGCTTTCCAGATTTTAATGCCATTTGCAAATAGTTTAAGTATTCCATTCCCATTTGTTACTGTTGCTAGAGGAAATCTCCAACTTATAAGTTAATATTTTTTTCTACTTCCATGGAAATAGACCCTTATTGGTGAGAAGCAAGATGATTGTTCAGTATGAGCACCTGTGAAAGAAAGAAGGTGGAAACTGGAGAAAGAAAAATGGGCAGGAGAAGTAAAATATGATGCAGGCTTGATAAAGCCTGAGCTAACCTGACGGTGAGCTATAATGTGAGCGCAACCATAGAAGGTGTCAGGGTAGGGCCAACAATCTGGGAATTCATACCCTTGCCTCCCTCAGTCAATAAACTTGAACCATTCTGTGAAAAAAGTAATTCTGTACCAATTTATAAACTTAGGATTTAAGAGACCAATAATCATTCTTGAAAGACTCTCTCTGGGAGTCCTGAGCAACTGTGTAAGAGTTCTGAAAACTCTGATGTTACCATCCCGGCAACTCCATAAGTCAGTTCTCTGATAGAGAGTAGTATCTACATGCAGTTTTCCTTCCACCTCTACTAAGGTTCCAGAGAGATAGGGGAAACAATTTTGGACCTACCAGACCAGTGTGATGCCAGCTGATCAACAATGTATACCTGTAGTCAATGCCACACGGAGTAACAGAATATCACAACTGACTGCAGTTTGGAATCTATCCATAAGCACATTATGTATGATAAAATGGTTGCTTCAATCCTCTAAATTTGGGAACAATTTATATAATAGTATATATGTAGGCCGTATCAACTGTATTAAAATCTCTATTCACATTTTCTGTTGCTATAATCACTGTAAGTGATTCAACTTTAAGTCAGGTGCAAAGCTATTGCATACATATTTGTGCATGGGTATAATTGTTAATCTATTTCCAAGTGCAAAGTTCAATTGTGTTTTTTATTAAGATAGGCATTGACAACTACAGAGTGTCATATAAAATATAAAAAGTATTATGCATTTAAGGGAATTCAAAATAAAAATTTTGTTACTAGTATTTGAGGAAATTAGAGATAATAAAGTTATATATTACAATTATTTTGTGTTATTAAAATTATATTCAGATAGATCACAGCAAACCACTTCAAATATTGAGGAATGGCATGCAAGTAAAATTGTAGATATCAAAAATATTATTCTGCATGATGCTAAAGTGCACAGACAAGTAATGATGAAGAGGCATATCAAGGAATTTTCAATCAAACAAAGCATACCAATATAGAAAAGTTGCTTTAATATATAGAAAATCCTGAAGAAGAGAAAAACAAATAGCTTATTCCATTTGGTGAAATTGTTGCAGTTCAGTTTTACTGTTGTCTAGCGTGATATCAGTATACCTCGATAGTTTAAAAACAAGCCTTTAGTCTTATTGTAGTACTCATAGGCTCTACAGAGATGTACCAATATGTATTTGTGTGACTGTGTCTGTGTGTACCTGTATTGTGATACTACACAATGTAAAATAAATAGGAAATATTCTTTACTGTTTTAGACTCCTCCTTTTCCCCAGAACTAAATAACTAAATATTATATATAGCCTGCCAGTCAATCTTTCCACTGGAAATAAGAGCCAAAAAAATTATTTTGTGCCTTGTGTGTATAAATGTCCTACTTTTGTATATGTGTGAAAAATGTATGATTTTTACCCTACTAACATACATAGACATATGTATGGGCTTAACACAAACCAAGCTGCCCTAGACTGTGATGTTCTACACTCTGGACTCCAGAATATGAGCAGTAAGTGGTCTGGACGCTAAGCTTTCCTCTCTAGAATTAGGTTGAAAGGGCTGATTGGAAAACAAAGAAGAGAAACTCTGAGTGTTTTTGTTTGAAGGACACAACATGTCTTCTGTGCTTCAATATTGAAATGTTACGAGTAGATTGTCTTCCTGCTTGTCAAATAGGAATTGAAAAGAAGGAAGAAAATCTTCTTTAAGAATTATGTATATGTAATTTTTTATTTTTTAAATAATCCATCTTCTTCTTCTTGTTTTATTTTTTTAACTGAGATGGAGTTTTGCTCTTGTTGCCCGGGCTGGAGTACAATGGCATGATCTTGGTTCACTGAAACATCGCCTCCCAGGGTCAAGTGATTCTCCTGCCTCAGCCTCCCCAGTAGCTGAGATTATAGGCACCCGTGACCATGCCCAGCTATTTTTTGCATTTTTAGTAGAGATGGGGTTTCACCACGTTGGCCAGGCTGGTCTTGAACTCCTGACCTCAAGTCAGGAGTTGGCCTTGACCTCCTAAAGTGCTGAGATTACAGGTGTCAGCCACTGCACCCAGACAATTCATCCTCTTTAAGAAGTTTGTGTATGTGATTTTCCCATTCCTCATCTCCCGTTCATTCATTTTAGCTGCTAAGACATCCATGTACATATGTGCTTTGAAGCTCGATGTGTGCTGTGTGGCTTCATGTATAGTGACAGATGGCCGTTAATAAGGCTGTGTCTACACAGATGTGATGTTTACATATACTAATAAAATTCTTCGCTTAACTATGCTAATAAAATTGCGAAGAAAAAATCACTTTTTTATAAAAATAATGAATGCCTGTGAAGATAAAGTATCCAGATAGTAAAACAATATATATAATTTAAATATCAGCAACAATTTCTATTCAATAATAAATCTACACATGCAACAACACGTAATGAAATGCTTAATGAGTTAGTGTTTCTCACTCTTACCCTTACTTTTTAAAGTCTATTAAAATACTTACAAACCACATACAGAGATTAATGCTTCTATGTGTAATAATAAAAGTTTGAATGCTCTAACTCAAGTACAATGGGCCAGTAACTAGAAATTATGCTAGTTGACTTTTTTTGGGTAAGAAGCCTGAGATTTAAATCCACACTACCATTAATGAAGGCTACATATCTGAAACACTACTCCATTTTAGGTCTCAAATGCATGTAAGTATAATAATATTTACATAATTCTATCTTTTTTTTTTTTTTTTTTTTTTTGAGATAGAGTCTCGCCCAGTCACCCAGGCTGGAGTGCAGTGGCAAGATCTCAGCTCACTGCAATCTCTGTCTCTGGATTCATGTGAGTCTCCAGTCTCAGCATCCCAAGTAGCTGGGATTACAGGCACCCACCACCATGCCTGGCTATTTTTTGTATTTTTAGTAGAGACAGGGTTTCACCTTGTTGGTCAGGCTGGTCTTGAACTCCTGACTTCAGGTGGTTCACCCACCTTGGCCTCCCAAAGTGTTGGGATTACAGTCATGAGCCACCTTGTCTGGACACATGATTCTACCTTAAACATGATTCATGACAAAGTATGTCAGATTAGTTTGATGGTTACATACATCAATAATATTTTCATAACTGATTTAATTAAAGAACTATACTGAATATAATTAAGATATTTATAAGTAACTGTAAATGATGTCATATAAGGAAATTACACTAGTATTTTTACATAGGTAAATAAATTTTAAAAAGAAATCTTTAAGGTATTCTAGGTATAGATTTATATTGTCAGCAAAGAGAGAGAGTTTTTCTTCTTTTCCTATTTGGATGCCTTTTATTTTTTTCTCTTGCCTTATTGTTCTGGCTAGGACTTCCGGTCTTATGTTTAATAGGAGTAGGTGAGAGTGGGCATTCTTGTCTTGTTCCAGTTCTCAAGAGGAATGTTTTCAGTTTTTGCATGTTCAGTATGATGTTGGCTGTGGGTTTATCATACATAGATGGCTCTTATTTTGAGATACGTTCCTTTGATGCCTCATTTGTTGAGGGTTTTTATCATAAAGGGCTGTTGGATTGTATCAAAAACTTTTACTGCATCTATTGAGATGATTATATGGTGTTTGTCTTTAATCTGTTTATGTTGTGTGATATGATTTGGTTGTGTCCCACCAACATCTCCTCTTGAATTGTAGTTCTCATAATCCCCACCTGTCGTGGGAGGGACTAGGTGAAGATAATTGAATCATGGGTGCGGATTTTCCCAACCTGTTCTCGTGATAGTGAGTTCTAATGAGATCTGATGGTTTTAAAAGGGGCTTCCCCTTTGCTAGGCACTCATTTCGCTCTCTCGGCATCATGTGAAGAAGGTCGTGTTTGCTTCCCCTTCCACCATAGTTGTAAGTTTCCTGAGGCCTCCCAAGCCCTGCCAAACTGTGAATCAATGAAACCTCTTTCCTTTATAAATTACCCAGTCGTAGGCAGTTCTTTATAGCAGTGTGAGAATGGATTAATACAGTAAATTGGTACTGGTACAGTGGGGGTCTATTGTAAAGATACCTGGAAATGTGGAAGCAACTTTGTAACTGGGTAACAGGCAGAGGTTGGAACAGTTTGAAGGGCTCAGAAAAAGACAGGAATATGTGGGGAAGTTTGGAACTTCCTAGAGACTTGGAGGGTTCAGAAGACAGGAAGATACGGGAAAGTCTGCAACTTCTTAGAGGCTTTTTGAATGACTTTGACCAAAATGCTGATAGTGATATAGACAATTAAGTCTAGCCTGAGGTGATCTCAGATGAAGAGGAGGAACTTGTTGGAAACCCAAGTAAAGGTCACTCTTACTATGCAAAAAGACTGGTGGCATCTTGCCACTGCCTTAGAGATTTGTGGAGCTTTGAACTTAAGAGAGATGATTTAGGGTACCTGGGGAAGAAATTTCCAAGTGGCAAAGCATTCAAGAGGAGGCAGAGCATAAAAGTTTAGAAAATTTGCAGCCTGATGATGCGACAGGAAAGGAAAACCCATTTTCCAGGGAGATATTCAAGGACACTGCACAAATTTGCACAAGAAATGAGAAGTCAATGTTAATTACCAAGACAATGGGGAAAATGTCTTCAGGGCATGTCAGAGACCTTTATGGCAGCCCCTCCCATCACAGGCCCAGAGGCCTAGGAGGAAAAAAGTGATTTCCTAGGCTGGGCCCAGGGCCCCCTTGCTCTGTGAAGCCTCAGGACATGGTGCCACATGTCCTAGCTGCTTCAGCTACAGCCATGACTAGAAGGGGACAATGTACAGCTCAAGTCATTACTTTAGAGGATGCAAGCCCCAAGCCTTGGATGCTTACACATGGTGTTGGGCCTGCAGGTATCGAGAAGTCAAGGATTGAGGTTTGGAAGCCCCCTCCTTTATTTCAGAGGATGTATGGAAACATCCAGATGTCTAGAAAAAAGTATGCTGCAGGGGCAAAGCCCTCAAGGAGAACCTCTGCTAGGGCAGTATGGAAGGGAAATGTGGGGCTGTAGTCCACACACAGAGTCTCCACTGGGGCACTGCCTACTGGAGCTGTGAGAAGAGAGCCACCATCCTCCACACCCCAGAATGGTAGGGCCACAGACAGATTGCACTCTATACTGCAAAAGCCACAGACACTCAATGCCAGCCTATGAAAGCAGCTGGGAGGGGAGGCTATACCTTGGAAAGCCACAAGGGCAAAACTGCCCAAGGTAGTGGGAGCTCACCTCTTGCATCAGCATGACCTGGATATGAGACATAGAGTCAAAGGAGATCATTTTGGAACTTAAGGTTTAGTGGCTGCCCTACTGATTTTCAGACTTGCATGGGGCCTGTAGCTCCTTTGTTTTGGCCAATTTCTCCAATTTAGAATAGGCATATTTACCCAGTGCTTGTACCCCCATTGTATCTAGGAAGTAACTAACTTGCTTTTGATTTTACAGGCTCATAGGTGGAAGTGACTTGTCTCAGATGAGACTCTGGACTTGGACATTTGGGTTAATGATGGAATAAGTTAAGACTTTGGGGGACTATTGGAAGGACATGTTTGTATTTTGAAATGTGAGGACATGAGATATGGAAGGGGTTTGGAAAGGAATGATATGGTTTGGCTGTCCCCACCCAAATCTCACCTTGAATTGTAGTTCCTGTAATCCCCACCCATTGTGGGAGAAACCGGGTGGAGATAATTAAATCATGGCAGCAGTCTCCCTCATCCTGTTCTCATGATAGTGAGTTAGTTCTCATGAGATCTAATGGTTTTTTAAGGGGCATCCCCCTTTGCTGGACACTCATTTATCTCTCCTGCTGCCATGTGAAGAAGAAGGTGTTTGCTTCCCCTTCCACCATGATTGTAAGTTTTCTGAGGCCTCTCTAGCCCTGCAGAACTATAAGCCGATTAAACCTCTTTCCTTTACAAATTACTCAGTCTCAAGCAGTTCTTTATAGCAGGATGAGAATGGACTAATACATGGGGAATCAAATTTTTGATTTGTGTATGTCAAACCAGTTTTGCATCCCAAGAATAAAGCCTGTGCGATTGTGATATATTAACTTTTGATGTGTTGCTGGATTTTGTTTACTAGTATTTTGTTCAAGATATTTGTGTTTATGTTCATCATCAATATTGGCCTGAAGTGTACTTTTGTTGCCTTTCTCTGTCAGATTTTGGTATTAGGCTGATGCTAGATTTGTAAATGAATTAGGAAGGATCCCTTCCTCCTTGATCTTCTGTAATATTTTCAGTAGGATTTGTACCAGTTTTTCTTTGTAAATCTTGTAGAATTCAGCTGTGAATTCTTCTGGTCCAGGGCTTTTTTCAGTTAATAAGAATTTTGTTTTTTTTATGACTCATTCAATTTCAGAGCTTGATATCAATCCATTCAGATATCAATCTCTTCCTGGTTCAACAGATACTTCTCAAAACATACAAGTGTCCAAATAACATTTTTTAAAAAATGCTCATTATCACTAATCATCAGAGAAAGGTAAATCAAAACCACAATGAGATACCACCTCACATCAATCATAATGGCTATCATAAAACGTCAAAAAACAACAGATGATGGTGATGCTGCTGAAACAAGGAAAAACATACAAACTGTTCATGAAAATGTAAATTAGTTCAACCATTGTGGAAAACACTTTGGAGATTTCTTTAAAAACTTAAAACACAGCTACCATTTGACCCTGCAATCCTATTATTGGGTACATATCCAAAGGGAAATAGATCATTGTACCAAAAAGAAACAGGCATTTGTATGTTCTTTGCTGCACTATTCACAATAGCAAAGATATGAAATCAACCTAGGTACTCATCAATAGTGTATTGGAGCGATATATATATATACAGTGCATGTACACTGTGGAATACTACATAGCCATAAAAAGAATAAAATCATGTCTTTGCTAGCAACACAGATGGAGCGGAAGGACATAATCTGAAGTGAATGGAGGAACAGAAAAACATTTACTGCACGCTGTCACTTGTAAGTGGGATCGACACTCAGCACATGTGCACATAAACATGGGAACAATAGAAAATATGGGCTACTACAGTGATGAGGTAGGGAGGAGGGTGTGTGTCAAAAAACTACCTGTTGAGTAGTGTGCTCACTACCTGGGTGCAATATGTGGATGTAACAAGCCTGCACATGTACCCACTGTATCTAAAATATAAGTTGGAAAAAAAAAAAAAGGAAATCTATGCTTAGTCATTGTGGCAATGAGTATACTTTGTCATAGGAAAAAAAGAATAAATATGTTTTATAATGACTATAATTTGACATATTGAAAGCAAATTAAGCATACATATAAGGCAATTGAATACGATTACACAAGGAACTGGATTGAGATTCAAGCAGAGTTGAGTTAAACGTAGGATCTGTAGATGTACATTAGCTGAATGAGCTTGGAAAATTTTGCTTAATTTTTTTACACATGTACAAGAGTATACATGCACTGGACAGGATTAAGGTTAGAGGAGATGACAGATTCTAAAGGTAACACGTAATTCATACAAATCCTGTAGGAACAAATGATACAGAACCCATATGACCAATTCTCAATGCCTTTATACAGACTACATGTCCTCCAGCTTTCTTCCTTATGTAAAGTTAAATAGTTGGCTTGTGAGCCAGTATTGTGTGAAATGAAAATATGGTAAATTTAAGCCAAAATTAATTCAGGCTTCTGTGATGGTTATACAGGAGAAGCTCATGATAAATGAGAAAAATATAGGAAGGACTTTTGTGGGGCCAAGAAGAGTGAAAATCAATAATGAATCATATCAACTTAATCAAACTTGGCCATCACTAGGACAAGAGACCTTATAGTTACATTACCATTGCTTTTATTACATCCATTTAAGCATCAGTTATTCAGGGCCACAATTTAATTGAATTCGTTTCCCAAGATTTGCTTAAGAGTCATTTTGGTCATTGCATTGAATGCATTCTATTTTTCAGTATACATAAACTGCTAGAGTTCTTGTTATGCAGAGAGAAGAAACAATATTTGAACATAGTATGAATAAATACACACGGTAGTATGACTGCCACATTCTACCTTTTTCAATTTATGATATATAGCAAGCATCTACACTTAATGTGTTTTTAGTTTTACTTTTTTATTTTCTATTTCTTCTATGAAACTATTGTTTTCATAGAAACTATATTTTGTAAATTGCTATGAAGCTATCCCTTATACATTTTCATTATAATTGTTTAATACTTATAAAACACCTGCAAGGAAAAAATAATAGTACATGCTACCTTTATTGAAAGTTGACTATTATTATCTTACTTTAAAATTGATACCACTAGTACTGCATGTTGAATCGCATTACATTTCCATTATTTTAATATATTAATATTTTATATTTCTGAAATATTTTTAGATATACAATCTGGAAATGTTAAATTAAAAGGAATCATTTAATTATACAACAAGAAATAGATTCTTTTAAATTTACATACTTAAGTATCTACTAATTAAATTTGTGAGTCTTCTAAACAAATCATTGTTTATATATTGCTAGAAGAAAATAATGATTTTAAATAAACTGCCCAGTTTAGCTCCTAAATACTTTGCATGTGTAAATATAAATATATAATTTGAAGATACAGACAACATTAAACAATCAACTTGAAAGGCATATCTATAAAAATGCAAGTATTTAATGTTATTTAAAAAAATATTGAGATTTTTCCCAGTATTGACTTAAAAAATAAGTAAATAAAATGCTTTTAAAAGAGTTGTAGCATTTTCAAGAGTGCACATAGTATCCTCTGTCATGCTTAGCTATCACTAATCCTCATAAAAATTACATGTGCAGAGTGCCTAGACTCCTTAACTATCTTTTTTTTACATAAATTACCTAAATTTTTAAAAAGTGTATTTAACCACATGGAACTATTGTTTTACAATCATTATTTTAAAACTTTCTTCTCAAAAATAAATCTCAAAAAGTATTTTCCAAAAATAGTATATATAGGGCATGTATCAGTCTTTTTTCACACTGCTATGAATAACTGCTTGAGACTAGGCAATTTATAAAGGAAAGAGTTTGACTCAGTTTTGCATGGCTGGGGAGGCCTCAGAAAACTTAAAATCATGGCAGAAGGTGAAGAGGAAGCAAGGCAAGCCTTAGATGGTGGCAGGAGAGAAAAAGAGTACAGAGAAAACTGCCACTTTTAAACCATTAGATCTCTTGAGAACTCCCTCACTATCACCAAAACAACAAGAGGGAAACCTTCCCCATGATCCAAATAGCTCCCATCATGTCCCTCCTTCCACATGTGGGGATTACAATTTGAGATGAGAGTTGGGTGGGAATACAGAACCAAACCATATCAGGACATTAAATAGACTGCAGTGTCTAATGTTAAATATTCCACTTGTTTACTTGTCTTTCTGCATATGTTTGCTTCTTTCCATAAATATACATATAATTTAAATGTTATTTTCACTACCACCTACTTCCTTCCCCTTGCCTTTTCTCTAGCCCAGGTGTCTCAGCTGTACTAAATTTACTGATGAACTATTAAAAAGTAAAGTCAGGAACTTGGAATTACACATATCAGCATAAGAAAAGATTTATGAATGTCTAGGCCAATATTTTATTACACATAACACTGTAAAATAAACCACCTAAGACAAATAGTGATGCTTTTAATGGTGATAGTAATAATGATTAAATTTGCATATGTAAAACTTTTATTAATTTAGAGAGTGCTTTTAATCATTCCATCATTAGAAAAAAAATTAAGGAGATTGGTACTAGTTGTTTTCCCCTAATTGTATAGCAGAGGGTGAAAATTGTCAGACTGATTTTTTTTCGTCCCACTAAGGGATAATTGGGATGAGCTAACAGATGCCTCGGACATTAGTTATTTCTACTTTATACAAAGGCTGTGTTAATACTAAAGTGGTTGTGCCTTGAAATGAATTAACTTATTTAAGAAATAATTAAATGAAAAATCTTTTGCTATCTTAAAAGTTTAAAGTTTCTCAAAATATGTGCCATAGAAAGTTTGAGAATCATATAGGACAATGTGTGAACCCATTTTGCTGATTAGAAAATGAAGGGAGAAAGATGTAACTCCATTATTCATGTTCACACATTTAGGAAAAAAAACAAAACTTGACCATCATCATCTAACAACCTAGATTGCATGCATTTATTCATTCATTCAATCAGGTTTTAATTAGATACCTACCTTGTGCTACCAGTAATAGGGCTTTATAATGTGAGTATTATGTGCCATAGAAGAGTATCTGGCACATAGTAGGAATATATATATCTGGCACATAATAAATGATTATGTATATGAGAATGAAGAAAAAATGATTTTGTTATTCTTAAAATTTAAAATGAGAGTATCTGGCACATATATAATAGTACCAGACACATAGAATGTATGTACATATAAGAGACTTTTGTTATTCTTAAAATTTGTAATTGCATTTTCCTCATGCAATGAAAAAGAATATCATAGAACTTCAAATACCACTCACCTTCAGAAGGTTTCATGGAAGATGTCTCTGTTAATATGATCTTTGAGAGACAAGCAAAATCTTTGTTGGTAGGAATTGCTGCCTAAATAAATGCACAAAATTAAATATTAATTTAGGCTACATACCATAATTTAATCAAATATTTTTATGGTCAATTTGATCAAAGAAAAATGATAAAAAGCTAATTTATCTCTTTTGCATCAAAAACATTTTGTTAAGTTTTAAGAATTTTTCAGTTTGTAATTATGGTCTTTAGTATTGTTAGCTGTAATCTTTTATCAATATTTCTACCTAAGTGTTATAAGCATAATAGTTCTGTTATTTTCAGCTGTTACAGGTAGAGCTTATTTTCCATAAATGTAGAACTTTTTTGTTGATTTCCTCTGAATTTTCAGTGAAATTATGAGTACTATTTATAAAAAGTAGTAAAATCTAAAATTAGGTCACACCTTAAAAAAGACATGTAATGACCTTTCCTTGTTTTTATATAATAATGGATTGTTATATTCTTAAATGGAAAGTGAAATATAGAATAAGAAGCATTTAGACAAATACAGTTAATATAAAACTGATCTAATAAGAAAGACTATTATTTAGAGCTTTTTGTTGCAATTTTCTTAGTAAAAAAATAAGGAAAAACAACAGTGAACAAGCCTATTTTATTAAGTAACTCTCAAATCTTTTTTGCTAATTTTTTTATCTGCTAGGCTATAAATATATATTACCAAAATATATATACCAAAATTATTTGGTATATATATTTCCCCAAGAAATGGACATTTCTTGATTTTTACCCTAACTCTGTCAATGGTTTGAAACCTAAAATAATTTTGGTAATATATATATATTTTTTGTAGGATTTTACACAGTAAAACTATTGGAACACTAGCAAAGGTGTCTGCCCGCTAAAGATGAAAACTATCACCTAAAATTGACATCCAGTCAAGACATATGGAGTTCTTTTACTAAAAAAGTATGCATAATAACCAGATAAATTTTCCCAAATCAGCCCTTAATTCAGGAACTTTTATTCAGAACATTTTTTTCTGTCAAAAAAATTAATAATAAATTTGAATGACAATTACAGTTTGTTCCTAAAACTACATGCATAGTTCTGATTTTTATACTCAGAGCTGTGACATCTATTTGGTAATATGATTTTTTAAATAAATAATTCATGATAGGAGTATCAGAACAAAGATACCAAAAATTGTATTCAAAGGACATTTGAGAGTATAAATTGCTTTTCTTGAATCACATATTTTATTAAAATTATATTCTAACAATATATGTAATTTTGTAGTTACTGAAGAAATGAGCTATTATTATTCCTGTAAATTGGTAGCAGAAAAGAAGTTCACATTTCAAAATTCTAGTCAATGAATAAACTCCAGGAAATAAAAGAGTTAATAATACTCATATCAGAAATCATTGAATATTTATAATCAGACATAATGTTTATTAATCTTTATATGCAATTTATATATTTTGGTTTTTAATATATTCACATGAAAAGTAAAAATATTTTATTGTATTTATTACTCTATGTTGTACAGTCATGCATTCATTATTTAGAATAAAACTGAATTTATAAAAAGCAATTTCATAAAAGTAGTTTAACTTTAATGATTATTTTTAACTTTGTTGTGGGAAGTCAGGGACCCTGAAGAGAGGGACTGGCTGGAGCCGTGGCAGAGAACATAAATTGTGAAGATTTCATGGACATTTATCAGCTCCCAAATAATACTCTTATAATTTCTTATGCCTGTCTTTACTTTAATCTCTGAATCCTGTTATCTTCGTAAGCAGATAATGTACATCACCTTAGGACCACTATTGTACAAATCAATTGTAAAACGTGTGTTTGAACAATATGAAATCAGTGCACCTTGACAAAAAAACAGAATAACAGTGATTTTCAGGGAACAAGGGAAGACAACCGTAAGGTCTGACTGCCTGTGGTGTTGGGCAGAATAGAGCCATATTTTTCTTCTTGCAGAGGGCCTATAAACAGATGTGCAATAGGGAAGATATCGCTGAATTATTTTCCTAGCAAGGAATAATAATAATTAAGACTCTGGGAAAGGAATGCATTCCTGGTGCGAGGACTATAAACAGCTGCTCTGGAAGTGTCTGTCTTAGGCAGTTGAGATAAGGACTGAAATATGCCCTGGTCTCCTGTAGTACCCTTAGGCTTATTAGGGTGCGGAAGAAATCCCACCCTGGTGACTTTTAGGTCAGACCGGTTCTCTGCTCTAGACCCCTGTTTTCTGTTGTTTAAGATCTTTATCAAGACAATATAAAGAACATAGAGCCTTATCAGGAGTTTTTTATTTCACGCTTTGTCTTGTGATCTTTGCTTTGCCCTTTGCCTTATGATCTTTATTGGCCTCAGAAGGATGTGATCTTTGTTCTTCTTTTTGCCCTTTGAAGCATGTGATCTTTGTGACTATTCTCCCTGTTCATTCACCCCTTCCCCTTTTAAAGTTCTTAATAAAAACCTGCTGGTTTTGCAGCTCAGGTGGGCATCATGGTCCTACCAATATGTGATGTCACCCCTGCAGGCCCAGCTGTAAAATTCCTCTCTTTGTACTCTTTCTATTTATTTCTCAGCTGGCTAACACTTAGGGAAAATAGAAAGAACCTACACTGAAATACTGGGAGTGGATTCCCCCGATATAAGTTGGTGAATCTAGGCTACCAAATCAATTTGTCTTAGTTTTTTCTGGTTGTTATAACAAAGTATTGTCAACTGGGTGGCTCATAAGCAACAGAATTTTATTTCTCACAGTTATGGTGCCTGGAAAGTCTATAATCAAGGCAGCAGAGGATCCCATGTCTGGCGAGGGCTTGCATTCTCATAGATAAGTCTTCTCGCTTGCTGTCACATGGTAAACAGGAGAATGAACATTCTTGAGCCTATTTGATAAGTGCACTGCTCCTATTCCTGAGGGCTTTGCCCTTATGACCTAATCATCTCCACAAAGACCCTACCTCCTAACACCATCAACTTAGGTTTAGGATTTCAACATATAAATATTGTTGGGGCACAGATATTCAGATCATAGCACAATTTTAAAATGAAGCACAATATTAAAATAGAAAAAATAGCATTTTATCTATTTTTTTCTGTCATGACAGATATCCAGATACTTGAATTTCTGGACAGTTTTTCAGTCATGTGTATGTAAGTAACAGACAAAAACAATCACTAGAGAAGAAAATTATCTTGCAAATACACTTGTTGGATTGGAAAATACTTTTAATAATACACAACAAGTGGGCCGGGCATGGTGGCTCACGCTTGTAATCCCAGCACTTTGGGAGGCCAGGGCGGGGGGATCATGCGGTCAGGAGATCTAGCCCATCCTGGCTAACATGGTGAAACTCCACAGCTACTAAAAATACAAAAAATTAGCTGGGCGTGGTGGCGGGCACCTGTAGTCCCAGCTACTCGGGAGGCTGAGGCAGGAGAATATAGTCCCAGCTACTCGGGAGGCTGAGGCAGGAGAATAGAGTGAAACTGGGAAGCGGAGCTTGCAGTGAGCTAAGATCACACCACTGCACACCACTACTCCTGGGCAACAGAGGGAGACTCTATCTCAAATAATAATAATAATATGCAACAAGGGGCCAGGTGCAGTGGCTCACATCTGTAATCCCAGCATTTGGGAGGCTGAAGTGAGTGGACCACAAGGTCAGGAGTTCGACACCAGCCTGGCCAAGGTGGTGAAACTTCATCTCTAATAAAAATACAAAAATTAGCTGGGCACAGTGGCGGGCACCTATAATCCCAGCTACTTGGGAGGCTGAGACAGGAGAATTGCTTGGACTCAGAAGGCAGAGGTTGCACTAAGCCGAGATTGCACCACTGCAGTCTAGCCTGGGCAACCGAGCAAGTCTACATCTCAAAAAAAAAAAAAATATATATATATATATGTATACACACATACGAGAGTTGTTGCTACAAAAGAGGTTGGTAGATACAATTATATTTATTTCAGCTAAAGATATATATTTTTTTCTGTATCTCTAGTTAGCAATAAGTAACTAAAACTTGATTGCATCTTAAATGCATGATTTCAGAACTTAACTCATATGTGCATGTGTGTGTGTTTCTGTGTGTATGACAAACATGCATATTAAAATAGATGTATCCTAGGGTAAGAATAAAAGATATCAGAATTATCCAAAATTTACCCCCACTACCTTTCTCACATCATTTCCTAATACTACACCTCTCTTTTTTATGTTCCAGACACAATGGCCATTCCTGATTTTATTTCATGAAAATGTAGACCTTTCACTCTTTGTTTGTTTGCACTTTACTTCAAAAGCAAAAATCAAAATATTAAAATATTAAAAAGCAAAACCACACATTCATACTTCCCTTGTTGTGAGGCCCTGTTTGGTTACATTTTGAATTTTCCTCAAATAATTTATAGAAATAATTAAGAAGGTTACCATGGCCATATTAATAATGATATAAAAATTTGATTATCAGAGTATACTCTAATTCTAGCCTATTTCTAGAAACAAAGAGCTGGAAACAGGGAATTTGATTATCCCCATCTTTGGTTCAATTTCCAAATGCCATCAATGTTTTAAAAATATCAATGTTATTTTCAGACAAGATGGGACATCAAACCACAGCATTATCAAATCCATTTAATTCTGTAACTTCCTTTCAAATATTTTATCAAATCCATTCAATTCTGTAACTTCATTTCAAATATTTTACTTCTTCATTCACTGAACAAATATTTGTTTGTTCCAGCATTGTTCCAGACTCTGGAATATAGCAGCAACTAACACAGATGCAATTCTCAGTCCTTGTGACACTCACGTTCTATTTGAAGGAGACTGGAGAAAGTAAAGTGTACAGTTTGAGAGAAGATAGTAAGTGTTACAGACAAAAATAAAGCAGAGTAAGATGGATGAAGAATCCTGGAACATGGGAGTTGGTCCACTTTCACAGTGTTCAGCAAGGTGACTTTTTGCAAAGGATCAAAGGAGTTAAGAAATAGACACGTCTGGGAGAGGATGGAATAAAGAACAAACAAAAAAATCCAGTGCAAAACGTTTACATTTTCATGAAATAACATGAGGCCCTTGTGTCTGGACCATAATAAGAAAAGGAGATAGAATTAGGAAATGAGGTCAGAATAGTAGTGGAGAAAACCTGAGGACCATTTTGAGATCTTTCATTTTTACCCTAAGGTATAAATGAAGTGGCATTGGGTGGGATCATTAAGTTATATGGACCCTTTGGCTGCTCTTTCAAAAATATATTTGTGAAGTGGTAGGGCAAAAATGAAAGCAGAAAGATACAAAGTAATTGTAGTAGTCTTGGTGAAAGATAATGACAGCTCCAATGATGATGTTAGCCATAAAAGTGATGAAAAGGGGGTATGTTCTGAATGTGATTTGTAAATAGAGCCAATAAAAATTTCTTATGGGTTGGATAGAAGATATGAAAGAAAATGGTTTCAGAGATGACTCCAAGCTTGAGTAATTAGAAGTATACAATTGTCATTAACTAAAATGGAGTAAGATGCTGGTAAAGAAGTGAATCAGCTAAGAGACCAGGAGTTCACTTTTAGAAATTCTGATAGTATATTAGGCATCTAAATATAGAGAGTGAGGGAGGCAAATGGGTAGACAATGTGAGAATCTTGTTCATATGTGACTTGTAACTGCCCAGGAGTGCCACTACAGTTCATTTTCTAAGAGAATCCACCTCTGTCCTGTTCCACTAAGACACATTGAACTGTTTTCTACTAATTTGTATTTGCATACCTTTTTCCTTTTTCCAAATATTTTAGATGTCTTCTTGTATTAACCCCATAAGTAGAGGAGATGAGGAAACTTATTTATAAAAGCTGAGTGAGGTGCTGTATATAAAAAGGAATTTATTTGCAAATCTTAGAATAAGATCTAACTAGTTATGTTTTAAATTTTTCAGACTTTTCTACTATTTCAATGGCATGTACTATTTTATCCAACTGGACATTTTTAAAGCAGTGAAGATGTAGAAATGATGACTAAATTCAAATGAGGTAGGTAAATCTGAAAATATGGAGAGATAGATTTTGAAAGTATATATGCAGTGCTAGTTATTTAGCAATGGTCATTTCATTCTGAAAAATAAGTGGGAAGTTCTGTAGGAGGTTGCGCTCTAACTGACCAAGGCAAATCAGACACTTAGGGTATGGCATCTGAAATCTTAACAGTAAGAATATTATTATAACATGTGTTACTTAGTTTTCTGGATGATGGCTCAGAACATTTCTCTTGGCAACCAGAATTTGAAATCTAGGTGTAAGCATAAAACAGTTTTCACAAAATATTTTATTCTTAGTTGCTGAAACTGTATTATTTTACTTGAAAGTGTCACACAACTGAGGTCAAACTGATATAAAGTATAAACTTAAGGATCAGGAAGAGAGCCAGTCATGTCACCTTGATAGAGGAAGCACATTAGCTCCTCCTCTGGGGAGAGGTTCAGAAAAATATATGTATACTTTGTTGCAGTTACTTCAACTTTAAAAACAAATCAGAATCTGACTAGTATGACAGGTGGGAGAAGAAAAAATAATAGTGACATCAAAACAGTATGCTTTCAGTAACTTTCATAAGAAAAGGGGAAGAGAGAAACATCCACTTATACCAAAAATAGAGTTTTGAAGTGGAGCTGAGGCAGCCTGAGCTGACCCTGAGTATCATTCCTTAATTTTCAAAAAGAAATAACAGACATATAATACAACAGAAAATAGTGGGTTTTACTGAATACTGTCTTACATTGATGCTGTCATGTTTCTGACTTACGCTTCTTGAGTTGTCTTAGGAAGGTGGACATACATTTTCACATAGCTGAAATTTTTAATGTATCATTTATTGTGTCAAACATTTTGAATATTTGTTATAATTTGTATCTATCAAATAGTATATCTCAATGAGAATAAAGTACAACTTGCCTATAAACTGATCACAATTACCAATTTAGTGATTATTATGTAAGTGATACAAAAATTCCAATTAGCCTTTCACCAAAAATAGATCACTTTTGATTCTTTCTATGGCATAGGAATATTGGTTGAATGGAATTATTCAAAGTTGAGTCCCTGAGCCAAAGCTTGTTTGGACAGCATGACTAATAGGCAAATTAAGTGGATAGAATCAGAATACAAAGTCCTTTCCAACTAAGTGTATGCCAGGAGTCTAAGTAAAAAGGCAATCTGTTTCCACATCCAAATGGCAAAACTATGACAGGAAATAGAACATGAAATCTAAAGATCACGTGGACAGATAAACACAAAAATAGCATTAGAAGCCAGTAGCAGGAGGAAGAAAATATTCATGTTTATTACATTTAAAAGGATATCACAGTTAAGAGGGCTTATATATTCCTGTATTATCTGAAGGCTGTATACTGCCTCAATGAATATCTTACACTACTGCTTAGGAACAGGAAGAGTAAAAACCAAACAAAAATTCTCATTATTACCATTGATATTTTAGAAGTTCTAGAAATGCAATCAGACATAAAGCAAACACACACACACACACATAAATACATCCACATACTGAACATACATACACATGTACACAAAGGGTAATATTGCATTCCTAGAAGATTCTGGGAGAGAGAGAAACAGAAGTGCAATAAAAATAATAAATTCAGCAAGATGTCAATATTTAAGACAATCCTACAAAAATGCAATTTCTATGCTTCAAGAATAATGCATTAGAATTAAATTGAAAGACTAATTTATTATACCAGAAAATTATGAAGTCAATTCAAATAAAACGATATTGTACAAATCCTTGGAGAATTTTTAATAAGAAAATAAGTGGAGAAGCATTCTGAATTTCTAACTGTAAAGATTAAATGTTGCAAAATAAAAGTTAATTAACTGATAAAATTATTGCAGTTCTAATTTGAATCTCATTTTGTGTGTGTGTGTGTGTGTGTGTGTGTGTGTGTGTGTTCTAGATGACTCAGTAGAGTTACATTACAACCAAAAAAACTACAAAGGGAATATTTTAAAATAAAAGAAAGAGTTAACACTACTGGAAATTTAAAACACTTTTGTATTTACATATAAATAAAAAAGCTAGAAATAAAATAAATATTGCAGAAATGGACTCCCATCTTCTGCTTAGAAGACTTCACTGATAGCCTTATATAAAGAGAAGTTGTTTTCACACTTCCTTTTTAAGTTAACTTATTTCATTTTTACCTTACAGCTTTTTTTTCTTCTTTGAGATGGAGTCTCACTCTGTTGCTCAGGCTGGAGGGCAGTGGCACGATCTCAGCTCGCTGCAACCGTTGCCTCCCAGGTTCAAGTGATTCTTCTGCCTTAGCCTCCAAGTAGCTGCAAGTACAGGCATGCGCCACCATGTCCGGCTAATTTTTGTATTTTTAGAGAGGGAGTTTCACCATGATGTTCAGGCTGGTCTCGAACACCTGACCTCAAGTAATCCACCCACCTCGGCCTCCCAAAATGTTGGGATTACAGGTATGAGCCACCGCAACTGGCCTCATTTTTATTTTATAGTTTTAATTACTGTTATATTTCATACCGTGCTTACATGTTTAGTCTCCACATACTCCAAAGAAAACAAAATCTGTGATGAGAGGCTTCTTTTTCTTTCCACTATAGATAGGTTGAGTCTGCAAGAGCACCTAATCTAATAAATACATGATAATACAATGGCTAATATATGTGGTAAAAATAAGAGTCCTAGGTTAATGAGAAATCAGAGATTACCCAATTGTTAACTGATGACTTAAATTTTCAAAAGCATAAAAAGATTCTAATCTAACCAGTTATAGAAAATAAGGTCTATTTCAAATAAGAGGTATATTGAAAACCTTTAATAACACAGTAATTATTCAATAAACCATGAAAAGTGAAGAAATTTCAAAGTCATTAAAATAAAATAAATTAGTAAGGAAGTTCCAGAAAATTTAGGTTGAATTTTCTTAAACTATTTTCAAGGAAAAGGTTATAGAACTATGTTTTAGTCTTGGAAGATGCTGAATATTAAGGCTCTGCATAAAGTGATATATGTGTCTTCATCTGTTTAGAGATGTACCTAGACTATATAGTTCTGTCTTAATAAAAATAAAAATAAAAATAACTTCCATTTGCATACGGTTGTTTTAAAGCATTTTGCTAACATTGAGATTTGTAGTGTATCATTAACAAACTGATAATCAAGGAAGTTTTTGTGATAATTTAAGACCCCATGACTGTTTAGAAGCAAAGATGGTCTGGTAATCCACTGGTCACACTGAAAAAATAATCAGTTAGAGAATTAGAACACTCCTCATATATACTCTTAAGGGATATTTGATTATTTCATATTTCTACACTTACAACCCTATTTGGAAACCTGGTCTTATTGTTATTTAAATCCTATATAAGTGCACTAAAATCTGAACTAACCTAGGCATAGTGTTTGAGGAATTAAGAATGAAGTGATTAAAGTCCTTCTGAGAACAAACACACACACGCACACACACACATGCACAGGCACACATTGCTCACTTCTTGGATTCTCTTTAGTCATTTTCTGTCCAGGCCCTTTGCCTGGCTCTTCAGTCTCTTAACCTATTCCCAGAGTCAGCAAATATCCTAAGGGAAAATCCACTGTGTAATGTCAACTCACCTTTCTGAGATGCCTCTTTCTCCAGAATTATGTGAATTTCTAACATGAAATTCTATGATAACAGAAGAATTGCAGTGATAGTCCCTATCTTAAATATGGAGAAAAAGTCAGTAAAGTTTAAGGCAATATAAACATTACCTACCTATTAGAATTTGGAAAACTTGAATTCTCCAAGTTCTCCAAATGTTTGTTTTTAAAGGTACATTTATAAAAATTAGAGCATTCTCTCTGTGTCCCCCCAAAATGTATATCAATTTATTTTTAATTAAGACTACATGGTTATACAATTACTATAAATGAACATCAATTATCCAAAATGCTACATAATAGAGAATTCCAAAAATTATGTATGCAATCTCTAATTATTTGAATTTGGGGGCCCTTCCTGCGTCTTTTGAATGGCCTAGATGGGATGATTCTGTTAGCAAGTATGCTAATTTAAATTAGAAAACCATTGAAGCATTATTGTTAACCCTTCTCTTAAATAACAGCAAAAGACCAGAACATAAATCTCTCACTCAAAATACTTTGGGTTCCTCCTCATTTTCTCTGTTTTTTTTTTTTTTTCTCACTCTCTCGATTTGATTCACAGTAATACAAAACTCAACAGAGAAGTCAATATATTTAATGATTAGTTTTGCTTGTAGTTACTGTTGAAAAAAATTCATAGAAAAAAAATTCCCCAGGAATACTGTTGGAAACTTAATATAGTTGACTTACCAACACAACAAGAAGTCCTTTCAATAATAACATTTGGAGGTCAGGGGTACTGATTATGCCTGTAATCCTAGCACTTTGGGAGACTAAAGCAGGCAGATGAGGTCAGGAGTTGGAGACCAGCCTGGCCAACATGGTGAAACTCCATCTCTACATGTGCATATATATATACACATACACACACTTGTGTGTGTATGTGTATGTGTGTGTGTATATATGTTTATATGTATATATGTGTGTGTATTATATATACACACACACACACACACACACAAATTACCTGGGTGTGGTGGCAGGTGCCTGTAATCCCGGCTACTTGGGAGGCTGAGGCAGGAGAATTGCTTGAACCTGGGAAGCAGAGGTTGCCGTGAGCCAAGATCGCACCATTGCACTCCAGCCTGGGGGACAAGAGCAAAATTCCTTCTCAAAGTAATAATAATAATAGCATTTGAGATGAGTTCATTTGGTTTGGTGTAAATGGTTTCCTCCTGACATATAAGTGAAAATTTAATATATTATCACTGAAAGCAGTGGGACTCACATACTATTTAGAAGTATAAAACTTGTAATAGGAAACACATTTTGGTCTGATACAACCTGTTTAATGAATCCACACATATTTATTCGTGTTAAAAATGTTAGTGACTGGAGGTGACACAGTGCCCTTTTCTGGATAGCCTATTAAAAGTATATAGCAAAACTAGCAGGAACTTGACCCTAACAAATATGAGACAAGTAGGTGTGGCAACGAGGAAAAGAAAAGAGACAGCTTTGACCTGACCGTCTTCAACTTTTGGGGTTAGTTTGAATAATTGAGCATTCCTAAAATGTAGAGAATACTTGAGGTCCACATTTTCCAAATTTGTGACATCAATAGTATTTAGAACTAAATTATTTAATGGAACCAATAGTAGTTTCTTTTTGATATTCATAACAAGAATCTGCAGGTTGCTTCTGTATGCATTTGAAAGAAACCTAAAGTAAAAATATATCATTCTCAGAAAAAAAAATATTGTTTTGGAAGTCTGAGACATATTCTGCGTGTTTATCTTTTTATGTCTGGTTGAAATGATTTCTATGTTAAGATGGAAAAATGTAGACAACGATTTTAAAAGGGAATAGTTCAAAATCCGCACTTTTCCAAGTGAACAATGAGTCATAACTTAATTGGATACTAAAAAAAATGGTCTCTCTGCTAATGCTATTTTTAAAAAGTTAAGTGGCTATGCTTAGAACATTTCAAAAGGTATTTCCTAAAATAAAGTTTATTTTTTACTGTGGTTTGATTTGAATCCAAGTAAATTCATTTATTTTTAAAGGCTTGAAATCTGACTTTCGGTCTTTGAGGATGAGCTTCATGAGATGATGTCCTGTGTGAATGTCCTATTTGCTGTGTACTTTCAGCCACTGTTTATTTTCAGAATTTCTAAACTCTGTAAAGCATCATTCATCAGGAATCACAGGAATAAGGATATGCAAAGGAATCTTAAACCTGATATTTTTTCTCTTAAGGTTGATCTTCTGTTATTTAAAATGTTTTATGAAGTTTCTTTAATATTTTATAAATGAAAAATAGATACTTGTATATTCTTGAAATAACAACCTAAGAGCAAGCCCCTTTTATCTATAAAGAAAAGAGTTCAACGTCACTTTTAATTATAACTTCAAGTAACTAGATATTCAAATATATTTTTCAGGAATGTCATGCTTTCTATATCAAGCCTTATTTAAAAAGAGAAAATTCTTAACATTCTAAAAATCAGAGAAGATAATGAGAAACAGGAACTAATGTAAGAAAGTATAAGATTAAATTTTACTTAAGTAAGCCATGTTCAAAATATTTCCCCAAGCAGATAAATACTATATGCACAATTCTAGAAAAATATATACAGTTTTCCCACCTATTATTTATTACTAGTCTTGTTTTTACAATAACATGTATCTAGGATAAAATTATAAAATGCTGAGTTTGCCTTTTATTTTAGCATCATGACAAGTAACAACTCCTGTTTACATTGTCTTAACTTCGGC
>NW_012109920.1:539832-540975 GCF_000951045.1 Mandrillus leucophaeus | reverse complement strand
GTGATCCGCCCACCTCCGCCTCCCAAAGTGCTGGGATTACAGGTGTGAGCCACCGCGCCTGGCCAGGTTTTCATTTAATATGATGAATGTATTTCATTTTATTTTTCCTAAGCACATGGTGTACATTTCAATAAAAATATAACTGCTAACTCCTCAGAAGTAATGAAGGAGTAGCTTTTTGTTCTTTAAAAAAACTCCGTGTTGTTTTATAGATATAAGAAACCTTTGTGTTGTTTTATAAATGTAAAAGAGTGATCAGAAGTAATATTTTTAAAGCACCCTATTTTTTATCATATATGTAAGCACTATAAATAGCTATAAAATATCTTCAGAATCAAGTCTGAAAAATGAAGCTGAAATCTGAATTAAAATGGGCTAATTTATTTTATACTTTTTACAATATTTTTGTTCATGTTTTATTTTGTATTTTTGCCAGATATCTTCACACAGTTTAACACTGAATAAAGCTTAAAAAAAAGAAACTTCCTTTCTCTGCACAACTTACATAAAACCAATTATAGAGTAAACATTGTGCTTTTTATTATCTTTCTTAATACAATTTAGGTTAATTTAGGCTAAACTAAAATACTCCTGCAGGAAATAAATTAGATTTATATTTATGTTTCTGACCTTGAAGCTCGTGCTTAAGAAACAGACGATGCTCAGTTGAACAAGATGAACTTCAAAGTGTTTTTCTGTTACAAGACTGTATAATTCTCAGGAGATCACATTCACAACTGAGTGTAAGTGATGGACCCCAGATACTTTTCAAATGAATAGTTTGATAGAGAAACAGACTGAAAGCACTATAAAGCATTGATCTCAACAGGTAGAAATTAGAAAGTATATGTACAGCAAAGAAACATACACAGAAGGAACATATATTCTTTGAGTAACAATATCTTAAGTAAATAGTCTTTTTTTTTCTTTTCTTTTTTTTTTTTTTTTTGGAGACCAAGTCTTGCTGTGTCACCCAGGCTGGAGTGCAGTGGTACAATCTCAGCTCACTGCAACCGCCGACTCCCAGGTTCATGCCATTCTCCTGCCTCAAAGTGCTGAGATTACAGGTATGAGTCACTGTACTTGGCCAAGGATCTGAATTCTTTCCTTTTTTTTTTTTTTTAACTAAAAAGTTTTTTTTTT
>NW_012109920.1:525896-531937 GCF_000951045.1 Mandrillus leucophaeus | reverse complement strand
AAACAAACAAACAAATACATTGTCTTAACTTCAAAAATGATGTACTTGTACATAGCTCACAGTGTTGGAAGGAGTAAGTAAAACAATATATTTAGAATGTTTTTCACAACATTTACTATTAATAGCACTATTCTGTCTTTCTGAATGGTGATCATATTATTTTTGTCTTTTTAACCTTGAAGTTCTAAAACATACAATGTCCTCAATAAATATTTGTTAAATTAATGAATATTGGATGTAGAATAATGTAGAACAATGTAGACTCTAGGGGGACACAGAGATTATAATATATAAAATATTTCTTCATCATGGTCTACAGTTATGACAAAATTAAGACTTGTACGAACATAACCAAGCTGCCATACATTATGTGAATTAGAAATGAATGAAGTTAACTGAAAATGGCATAGGTATTTAGGAGTCCAGTGCATTAGTCAAGCAGAAAAAGTTTATTGTGCAATGACATTCAAACTGAGAAACTTTCTGCAGATTTTAATGGGTATAAAGTCAGGGCAAGGAGTGAGGAAGTGGTAAAAACAAATGTAAAAAGGTAAAGTTCATATGGTGCCTCCCCTACATAAAACAATACTGTTCACACCATCTCCTCTATAGGTTAAAAGAAATTTAGCAATAATTATGAAATAAGATGAACAATAACAATGATCAGAAAAGAAATGTAGGTACTGAAAATTTTGGCTGCTGTCGTTTTGAGTTGTTGATGCATGGGGTTATACCCAGGGGTCTGAATTATAGTGTTTCATTATTATTTATAAACTTCTACAGACAGTGCACCCTTTTATTGCCTGAACCTGAGGCAGACCACTACCACATTTCGCTCTTGGCACACCAGTGGCCTTAAGGACTCATAAATGCAAGATGCAGGTTTTGTTTGTTTGTTTGTTTTTTTGTTGTTTTTATGTTTTGAGATGGAAACTCACTGTGTCACCCAGGCTGGAGTGCAGTGGCGCTATCTGGGCTCACTGCAATCTCCGCCTCCCAGGGTTCAAGCCATTCTTCTGTCTCAGCCTCCCTAGTAGCTGGGACTACAGGCGCCCGCCACCAAGCCTGGATAATTTTTTTTTTTTTTTTTTTTTTTTTTTTTGATTTTTAGTAGAGACGGGATTTCACCGTGTTAGCCAGGATGGTCCTGATCTCCTGACCTTGTGATCCGCCCACCTCCGCCTCCCAAAGTGCTGGGATTACAGGTGTGAGCCACCACGCCTGGCCTGTTTTTTTTTTTTTTTTTTGGAGACCAAGTCTTGCTCTGTCACCCAGGCTGGAGTGCAGTGGTGCAATCTCAGCTCACTGCAACCGCCGACTCCCAGGTTCATGCCATTCTCCTGCCTCAGTCTTCCAAGTAGCTGGGACTACAGGAGCTCGCTAAAACGCCCGGCTAATTTTTTTTGTACTTTTGGTAGAGACGGGGTTTCGCCATGTTGGCCAGGCTGGTTTCGAACTCCTGGCCGGAAGTGATCCATCTGCCTCGGCCTCCCAAAGTACTAAGATTACAGACTCAAGCCACTGTGCCAGGCATTCACTTTTACATATATGATTGAATGTCTGATTTGTGTACCCATGAAATCATATAACACTGATATTTAATAATGTATCTTTTTGGTAAGTCACTTTTGTCTTATCTGTAGGCCAGATCACTCCATAAAGACCCTCCATGAATTAAATTGTAGTCTTAGAACTTTGCTTAAGTATTTAGAGTCATTAGGCTGATTTTAAATTTAGCGAGCTTATATAACAGTGTCATCTAGGGTGAAAAATTAAGTCATCAATATATAACCATAAAAGTAGATATGTGAATGCTGTATAAATAATGTGTGGTATTAAAGATTAAAAAATGAAATAGATTTACACACATGCACACCCATTTTAAATTATCTGAGATAAGAAACCTTCGTGTTGTTTCTATAGATTTGAGAGAGTAATCAGAAGTAATATTTTTAAAGCATCTTATTTTTATCATATATTTTAAGCATTATGAATAGTTATAAAACATCTTCAGAATCAAGTCTGAAATGCTAACTTCTAATTGAATCAGGGAACAGGGATATTGCAAGGTTTATGGAGGTATAGTAAATTCTGAAATAAAATTAGCACACATTTTTATATAGACATCAATTAAGTGTCTGGTTATGCACTAGTGTATTTCTCTGAGCTGATTAAATTACAATGTTTTGATGAACAGTCTTTTTGAATTATGAAGGATGTAAAAATTGTAAAATGTTTTGCAGCTCTAGACATTACAGAAAATGGTGTTTATTCTGTAAAACTAGATTTCAGAGAAAATTATTTTCCTGATGCAGTATCTTAAATAGTGTTTTCATAGTGTGGTTCCTTATTATACTTGACTGGCAAGGGTGAGGAGTTTTTTATTAAAAAAAAAAAAAAATATATATATATATATACACACACACACACACACACACACACATATTAGAAGAGGCAGTGATTTTTAAAACCCTCAGTTGAACCTAATGTGCAATCAAAGTTAAAATATATTGGCCCCAAAGCTGTCTATTATTGGGAGCATGCAGATACCCATATGTTATTATTTTTGGCAGAACTGCCTCACTGAAAAACTGATGTGGCTTTTCCTTTTTTTTAACTCCATATCATAAGATATTAAATTCTATCAGCACGATACAACTACCATTGATCCAACCTCATCTTGTATCTCACACTTCTCATCCACAGTTAAAACATAAGAAAAAGGTAGATTATCAACTCTCCTAAAACTGTACTTATGACAATATTTACTATCGTAAACAAAAGTTCCTAGTATCTATGCTCAAATCAACTTATGTGCATACTTTTTCAAGTTATACTGTTATTAGATCAAAAAATGGATATTTTCCTTGTTTAACTATTAAGACGAAATACAGAAAGTAGAAAGCTGCCTATGAAGACATTTATGTTTTAAATGGATTCTTTTTGTTGCCTCATGAAACTCTAGATTATTTGTATAAAATAAATAAATATTTTTCATTTGCAGTTCACCCTTAAAATTTCTGTTACACATGTTTATTTATTACATGTTTGTTCAGTGTTTAAAATGTATTGTCTCCAAGTCTTCTACATCCCACAGTATGAATCGTGTTCCTTTCTTATATGCTCTTTCTTCAAAAGGAACTTCTTAAAATTCTAATTTTTTTCCCCTTGAAAAAATTTAAGTCACCTGAGAATAATTTGTGTTCATGATATAAGGGTGTGTGTGTGAACGTGTGTGTGTGTGTATTAGCATACTCTTAAGAATTGTCTCTCAAAGCATAAATATTCCCATTAAGAGCAGAATGTAATTGACTAACATATATTTATATATGTCTGGCTGTCAATAGTCTATTTACCTACCTACCTACCTACTTATCTATCTGTATTTTAAGCTGGGAAACACCAAAGGAGAGAGGAAAACTAAATGTCTAACTAATTGCAAGTTCTGTTTTATGGGGCCTTATGTATTAATCTGGATTGGCAAGTAGAAATTACACTTTTCTCTATAAATTTGCATTCTGGAACATTCAAAATGCAAGTGCTGGGATCAGACAAAGAGAAGTAAATATGAGGTCTTCACAGAAACCCATGGCTGAAATGGTACGTGCCAGAATTGGGCTGATTGCAGTACAGACAGATGAAGAATAATATCTATGACAAAAAAGGATTTGATTAATAAAATCTCATTTTTAGCAGAGCATCACTAGAAGTTAAAGGCAAAATTTTGAGAAACAATTTTGTCCAAGTTCTAGGATTTTACATTGTGTTCAGAAATAGCTATATAGTGTCTAAATTTCTACATAATCAAAATCAAAATTTTCTTATAACATAGAAATTGAACAGCATATTTTTAGAAAAATATAAAGAAAGAAACAAGTATTCTTTTATCCACAAGAAGAATTAATCATATTTAAATGAAAACTTGAACTTCTACGTACTGTACCAATATTCTATATGTTTGACAATATTCAGAAATATCCAGGTCATATTTTTTTCCATTTTGTTGCATTTTATACTTCTACATAAAAGTTTGTAAGTTATATAAGAGTTTGTGATTCTACATAGCAAAGGTTAATTTTCATTGGGAAATACGTTTGTGGCTTAGTTTATTTTTAATACTTGACTTTTTTGAAATCATAAGAAAAATATTCCGCATGTATAATTGTAGTTTAGAAATAATCTCCGTCTGAGACCTTTGGTATGACAAATTAATACATAGAACATGGTAGACATAATTTTTTTTGCACAGTATTCAACCCAAAATAAATAGATATGATTAAGCCTAATATAAAACTTTCATTCAAATCATCTCTAACACAAATAAAAGTAAGAATTTCATAATAATATAGTTACTTTTATTTTCCACTGGACACGAGTTGTTTCAAATAGGTACAAAATACTTACAAATCAGTTTGAAATAAATCAGTTGAGCACGATTATTTCTAAGACCCCAAACCATATTAATGTATTTTCTCCTACATCTTCCAACTTCACGTAAAATATGTCTTTCTGTAGTGCCAGAAGTGAGATGTTCTCACTTAGTATGAGGTTCAAATACTTTACTTCAGGAAGGAAAACTTAAAGCGAATAGGGTTGGAAGCATGACACTGAAACTGAGAGACAGGGATCTCCAAAGTTGAGAAATTCAGGTGGCAGAATGTCTCCATGTATTAACTTCAGCGTAATTCACCATACATATTGGTAGCTATAACGGAATTTACACCAACTTCCCCAAACAGAAGAAAAAAAGTTATGTTGTGAAAAAGGAAAATATCTAAGAAGAATAGTTTTACTTTCTATATTGGACTATGCAGATACATCATCAAAATGGTTTTTAGCTTATTTTTATATAGTTAAGTACTACATTAATAAGAAACATATTTTTAAGAGAACCAATCATCTAAGTTAAATTTAATCCATCACAAAACTATCTGCACACACATGAGCACTTCCTTTTTTTACACACACACACACACACACACACACACACATACACACACACATAGCCCTCAGGTAAAATCTGATCTGCAAGATGGCTAAACATATGCAGTTATAGGCATGTGAATGTAACCACAAACACACATTCCACAGAATTTTGTTTTTTAGATAAACACATATGATATTAATGAAGTATAGAAAATCTCATATTTATTGGCAAATAATTTATGAATACTAGTATTTATGGTATTTGAAAAACTTACCTGAAAATGTGTCATCATCTTCAAAATGTAAGACCCTAAAAGATTAATATATAATAACATTAAGATCTACTTTAGCAATAGGTAAATTATACTAATCACATTAAAGATATATATATATATATATGGTGTTAATTCTTTTTTCTAAAACTGCATATGCATGCCAAAAGCAATTTTAAATAATATTTGATTAAAATAATTAAATTTGGGTACATCTGATTGGTGATTTTATCTTAATTTTGCTCATTGGAAGTTTATTGTTACACAGAAAATATTTTCTTGCAATTTCTTGAAGGGAAATTATGTTTGCTTTTGATTATAGTCAATAGAATATAACTTTAATTTTGGAAAAACTGAATATTGCTATAATTAATGACCGAGGAGAAATATTTGAACAAGTCTTTTCTTAGAACCCAAAGCACTATTCAAATGATTCCCTAATTTTGTCTAAGAGAGTATAAGTTTGTTATTAATGACATATTTATTTGATATTAATATATTTGTTAGTGTAATATCTTCTTATTTGTTCGTTATTAGTGAAATGTTAATAAAACCTGACATAAGCTAATGACAGTTATTCAGATTTGTATTCAGAATAGTGTTTTTAGTCAAACACTTGCATTTTCTTGAATACAAATAAAAAATCATCCAAAATTTTCAATTGAAATGCATTTAGAAAATAGTAAACAAGGCCAGGCACAGTGGCTCACACCTATAATCCCAGCACTTTGGGAGGCTGAGGTGGGTAGATCACTTGAGGTCAAGAGCTGGAGACCAGCCTGGCCAACATGGTGAAAGCTAGTCTCTACTAAAAATACAAAAATTAGTCGGGCATGATGGCAT
>NW_012109920.1:506514-525571 GCF_000951045.1 Mandrillus leucophaeus | reverse complement strand
GAGTTGCTCATGAGTGAGTAGTCAGAGGCCATCTTGGTGAAATTGCTCATTTGTGTAGACTATAAAATTCACCCAAACAAAGATGAGTAAGATTCTGATGCAGGGATGACAGTTCATATATATTCAATTATATATTGGAATTTTAAAAATATATATAATTATAATAATTTTATAATATCACTTATTTAAACATTCAGAGTTAATGTTTATTCCTAAGTGATTCAGGATGGGGAAATATGTTGTTACAATTAGTCTTATTTTAACCACCATATTTAATTTAAGGAGAAAAGCTGGTCCTCTTTTTTTTTTTTTTTTCAGAAAAAAAAATTAAGTTGTGCTTTACTACTCATATATTGCCTAGACCATTGTTTCTTAACCTTAACACTATTGAGATTTGGGGTCGTATAATTCTTTTTTGTGAGGACTATTTTGTGCACTGTTGGATGTTTAACTAGTAATCCCTGCCTGTTACCAACTAGATGGAGTAGAAATTCCCAGTTATGGCAATCAAAAATGTCTCCAGACATAGCACATGTCTTCTGGGAGCAAAATCATCCCCAGTTTGAGAACTACTTGCCCAGGCTCTTCAGCTTACAAGGAACTTACATGGTTTTGTTAAATAAAAGTACTGTAATTTAGTTATTGCATTTCTTTACTACCAGATTCTGTACATTTTCAAAATGCAAATGCCACATGAATGTAAAGTACAATAAAGAATAGGGGCATCATCATAAGCCACGTACATAGTCAGAGTGTCGCCTGTAACAGTTGTCTTATTCTTATTTTCACATCAAAGTAAATGAGAAAATGAAATGGAAAAAATTAAAGTAGGTTTTTACTCTACCTGAGGACTTTTTACTCTGTGCTGAAAACGTAAGAATTAATATATTTTTTCCAAAGTCTGTTGTTTTACATGGCCAACCACTTTTATGTAGCATCAATTACACAGATTTTTATTTTTTTCTTACATTGCCACCACATTTGATTTGTTTAGCTTGATAAATCAGATTAGTTGATGCTTCCCAATACATAAGACACTTTTCTGATTGGATTTTCAAATCCCTTTGGTGTTTTAAGAAGTTGTTAATGCTTTGTCATATAATGTGTTATTGATACTCAACTCTTTTTTGAAAGATATTAAACAGAACTGAATGGTGATTGTGATTATTGTAATTTGATCAACAGTGAGGAGGGCTAGTAAATATATTTGTCTATATTTTTATTAAGTTTTATATTTATTTTTTATTTATAATTGACTCATAATAATTATACATGTTTATGGAGTACACTGTGATGTACATTGCATGTAGACATAATGTAATGATCAAATTGTGGTAATCACCATATCCATTCCTTTGAACATTTATTATTTATTTGTGGTGACAACATTCAAAATGTTCTCTTCTAACTTTCTTGAAATATACACATTGCTATAGTCACCCTACTGTCTTAACATTAAAAACATTCTTCCTAAGTGTGATTTTGTAACCATTGACAAACCGTCTCCCCTCCTCAGTCTCTTGTAATCACTATTCAACACTCTACTTCTATGAAATCATGCTGTGTAGATTCCACATGCAAGTGAGATCATGCAGTGTTTGTTTTTTCGTTCCTGGATTTTTTCACTTAACATAATATCCTACAGGTTTATCCCTGTTGCTGCAAGTGACAAGATTTCATTCTGTTTTATGGCTGAATAGTATTCCATTTTTTATATAGATTACAGTTTTGTTTTGTTTTGTTTTTTTTGAGGCGGAGTCTGGCTCTGTCGCCCAGGCTGGAGTGCAGTAGCGCGATCTCCCCTCACTGCAACCTCCGCTTCCCGGGTTCACGCCATTCTCCTGCCTCAGCCTCCCGAGAAGCTGGAACTACAGGCAACCGCCACCACGCCCAGTTGTTTTTTTATTATTTTTTTTTTATTTTTATTTTTAGTAGAGATGGAGTTTCACCGTGTTAGCCAGGATCATCTCGACCTCCTGACCTTGTGATCCACCCACCTCAGCCCTCAAAGTGCTGGAATTACAGGCATGAACTACCATGCCCGGCCACATTTTCTTTATTCATTCATCTGTAGATGGACATTTAGATTGATTCCACATGTTGGCTGTTGTGAATAGTGCTGCTGTTCTGCACTTTTGTCCCCATCCCGTAGAAATTGCAATCAGTTCCTGAACTCATCAAAATAAAAGATTTTCTCTCACAATCTCTCTTTCACTCACTGTCTACATTTATATATATAATAAATATGAAATAATTATATAGAGTGTATAGTCATAAATATGTATACATATATAGAGAATGAGAGAAACAGGGAATGAGAGAGAACGAAGGAGAGAAAATCAATAACTGTTGGTGTGATGATAAAGAAATTCCCATTGGGAATGGCCTAGACTTTAAGCACAAATAACCTTGAGGTTCTAGTTCCCAATACTATAAAACCCCTTCCTTTCTCACCTTTTATTCAAATGCCTAGAATTCTAACATATTTAAACCCGAGCAAGAAGACAAATCATATGAGAAGTTTAACATCAGAATATAATCTCTAAATACACTTACATCTAATATTTGTGAACCACAGTCAGATTTTCTCAATTTATTAAATTTATCTTTTTTTATTATACTTTATGTTCTCAGGTACATGTGCACAATGTGCAGGTTTGTTACATATGTATACATGTGCCATGTTGGTGTGCTGCACCCATTAACCCATCATTTACATTAGGTATATCTCCTAATGCTATCCCTCCCCCCTCCCCTTACCCCACAACAGGCCCCAATGTGTGATGTTTTCCTTCCTGTGTCCAACTGATCTCATTGTTCAGTTCCCACCTATGAGTGAGAATATGTGGTGTTTGGCTTTCTGTTCTTGCGATAGTTTGCTGAGAATGACGGTTTCCATCCATGTGCACACAAAGGACAATAATTCATCCTTCTTTTTATGGCTGCATAGTATTCCATGGTGTATATGTGCCACATTTTCTTAATCCACTCTGTCATTGATGGACATTTGGATTGGTTTCAAGTCTTTGTTATTGTGAATAGTGTCGCAATAAACATATGTGTGCATGTGTCTTTATAGCAGCATGATTTATAATCCTTTGGGTATATACACAGTAATGGGATGGCTGGGTCAAATGGTATTTCTAGTTTTAGATCCTTGAGGAATCACCACACTGTCTTCCACAATGGTTGAACTAGTTTACACTCCCATCAACAGTGTAAACGTTTTCCTATTTCTCCACATCCTTTCCAGCACCTGTTGTTTCCTGACTTTTAAATGATCACCATTCTAACTGGTGTGAGATGGTATCTCATTGTGGTTTTGATTTTGCATTTCTCTGATGGTGAGTGATGATGAGCATTTTTTCATTTGTCTATTGGCTTCATAAATGTCTTCTTTTGAGAAGTGTCTGTTCATATCCTTTGCCCACTTTTTGCTCAGAAAATATTACATTTACAAAGGAGCATCAGAACATGAATGTTGCCTATTTTATTTAACAATGTTCTTCACATAAGATCTCACCCTCAGAAGTGACGGTGAAATTAATGCACTGAAATAATACGTATTCCTGAACTAATCACTAAAGTCAGTTCAATAAAGTAAAAAGTCATTCAACAAAGTCAGTGATACTGTTGAAAGGCATATAAAGCACATATGCTCTAATAATGAAAATATATATACATATGTGCTTACATAACTTTTCTAAAGTTATATCAAATTAGAGAAAGAGCATTTTAGGCTTTACTAAAATATCTTTGGTAATCGTATACACACAGAAAAAAAGTTTGTATTTTTTTTGAGATGAGATCCTATGATGGTAATAACGAGTGCTTTCCCTCCTAAAAATGTTTTTTTCCCACTTTTATTGAGGTATGCTTGACAAACAAAAGTTGCATGTATTTAACATATACAATGTTATGTTTTGGTATACATATGTATACACCATTAAATGATTACCACAATTAAGTTAATTAACATATCCATGACCTCACATACCATACTTATGACTTTTGTGAATGTGTTGTGAGAGCACTTAAGATCAACGTTTTTTTTTGTTTAGTGAATTTCAAGTATACAATATAGCATTGTTAAGATTTCTTCTTAACCTATAGAGGCAAATATCATTCAAATTTCAGCATTTTGAAAAAAATTATTAAAATATTACCATATTAAAATTATAATACATTAAATTCTTAAATCTTAGCATACATTAGATTACTCGGAATGACCCAGATAGTCACCAGAAAGATCATGTAGGAAAATAATTAGACGGTACCAGTGTGGACAAGATGGAGGGGAGCACAGTAAGAACAGAGCAAATCCAGCTGCCTAGGAGGGTACTACCATTGGCCAGGATACTAATATGGGACTCTAGTAACTGGACATGGCATGTCAGTACAAATGCCTTTGATTCTGGTAGGTCAGAGGATGTGCATGAATTGTAGTGGAGAGGGCAAAATAGCCAATTCTTACTCAGAAATGTAACTCTAATTGACTTTGCTGCAAAAACAAATACCAAATGGACAAAAAGAAGAGAAAGAAGAACATAGTGGAGTCCTAAAAATTCATTCTCAAATCCAAATTGGGACACATATTTTATTATAAAAGCCACATTACACATTCAGCAGATACTTGAAACTCAGTTTGCATGTCTCACATAGCAAGAAACCAAAGTAATGGTAAACAACCAAAAATCCAATGCAGAAAATTGTTTATTTATGTGACACCCATAGCATTGGTCTTACAGTTTGTTCTTTAGAAAACCATTATTGCTGACACAATATAAAAATTAAATTTGATGGTACAGTCAGTAGTTTCTAAGTAAAGTCTTATCAGGATGCATATTTCTGAAATGCCTTCCCCTTTATTAGAAAAAAAAAACTCTAAAAAGTACAAACTTATAAATAGTGATCAGGAAGATCGTACATTTTGTTTTTACTTGTAATACTTGTAATACTTTTGTTCTTACTTGTTATATATTTAAAAGCATTTAAGAAGCTTATTATTTCTTCTGTAAATTTGACCACACCTGAGTTACAAATAAGTGACATTATATCACATTATGCAAACAAGCTGATTACCAGTGCACAAATAAATAGAAACAGTATGTAGGTATGTTAGACAAAGCAAGAAACCCAAGTAATGGTAAACAACCAAAAATTCAATGCAGAAAATTGTTTATGTAATACTCATAGCATTGGTCTTACAGTTTGTTCTTTAGAAAAACATTATTGCTGATGCAATATAAAAATTAAATTTAATGGTAGAGCCAGTAGTTTCTAATTAAAGTCTTATCAGGATGCATATTTCTGAAATATCCTTCCTCTTCATTAGAAAATAAAAACTCTAAAAAGTACAAACTTATAAATAATGATCAGGAAGATTGTACATTTTGTTCTTACTTGTAATACTTTTGTTCTTACTTGTTATATAATAAAAAGCATTTAAGAAACTTATTATTTCTTCTGCACATATGACCACATCTGAGTTACAAATAAGTGATATTATGCAAACAAGCTGATAACAAGTGCACAAATAAATAGAAACAATGTATAGGTAGGTTAGATAATAAAAGAAAATAGTACTCCAAACAAAATATGTGTTATATAGGTTTTTTTTTTTTTTTTTTTTTTTGAGACGGAGTCTCCCTCTGTCGCCCAGGCTGGAGTGCAGTGACCGAATCTCAGCTCACTGCAAGCTCCGCCTCCCGGGTTTACGCCATTCTCCTGCCTCAGCCTCCCGAGTAGCTGGAACTACAGGCACCCGCCACCTCACCCAGCTAGTTTTTTGTATGTTTTAGTAGAGATGGGATTCCGCTGTGTTAGCCAGGATGGTCTGGATCTCCTGACCTCGTGATCTGCCCGTCTCGGCCTCCCAAAGTGCTGGGATTATAGGCTTGAGTCACCACACCCGGCTATGTAGGCATTTTTAAGCTAGTTAAAATATCCATTCATTCACTGAATATATATCTTTGTTACTATAGACCAGATATTTTTCTACACAATGGTCAAACCACAATAAACAAAACATACATAATATATTACCATGTAAAGTTTATATTTACTATTAGAGGAAGTAATAGTGCTAAAGGAAAGCCAGAGGGAATGTAGCAGAGAAAGAAAGTATAAAATGTTGAGTTAGGATGCTGAAATTTTACATAAGATTGCCAAAGGAAACACTGCTGCATGGTCACAACCTGATCTTTGTGTCCACGAGGCAATTTTGCCTTCTGGGCTCTTTCGCTATTAAATAGCTCCAGTAACACACATATGCACACGTATATTTATATAAGTATATGGATATATAATTATACATCATAACTATATTGATATAAAGAAAATGTTACTATTATATATTAAAACATTGCATTTAACATAAAATTTTATTTTTTAATACTAAAATAAATTAACATATTTTTGAAGGACTTTAAATATATCATTATTCCCTAGGTACTGTGTTTACTCTGCCTAGGGGATACATTAATGCTACTTAACTGAAAACATGTTTTCTGGGGGGAAAAAGATGAATAAAGTAATCTCAGAAGTATCTGGGGGAAATCATGCTAAAAATCAATAGTTTAAACAATCTGCATTTGGAATCCTGCTTGGAATATACAAGAGAAAGCAACAAGTCCAATGTGAATGAAGTAGAGTGAGGAAAGAAAATGTGAAGCCAAGTAAGAGACCAAGAGAGGGTCCTGCTGGAGTCTTTTGTGATAGACACATGGACTTTACTCTGAGCAGGAGGTAAAGTTGTTGAAGGAATGTGTTCAGCAGAGAAATTATATGACCAGACATTCATTTGAACAGAATTATTTGGTCTGAAGGAGGCAAGAACAGTTATTCAGTCTCTTAGGATGGTATATAGGATGATGCTATTAAAAGGTAAAGATGTTTGAGAGGCCAAGACGGGCAGATCACCTGAGGTCAGGAGTTCAAGACCAGCCTGGCCAACATGGTGAAACCCTATCTCTAATAAAATTGCAAAAATCAGCCAGGTGTGGTGGCACGTGCCTGTAATCCCAGCTACTCAGGAAGCTGAGGCAGGATGATCGCTGGCACCCGGGAGGCGGAGGTTTCAGTGAGCCAAGATTGTGGCATGGCACTTCAGCCTGGTAGACAAAAGCAAAGCAAAACTCCGTCTCAAAAAAAAAAAAAAAAAAAAAAAAAGATAAAGATGGTCACAATAGTATTCTAGGGAGAAATAATTGTGTCTGGGACCAAGGTGGTGGCTGGAGGTGTCAACATGTGGTATTAAGGCAAAGCTAAAAACACTCGTTAGAAGACTATATGTGAAATTGGAAGGGAAAAAAAAGAAGAGCACAGGATTCTATAAGGATTTATCGCTGAGAAAATAAAAGCACACAACTGACATGAGCAACTGAAGGAAGAATAGATATTGAAGGGAATGTTAAGAACTCAGTTTTGCATGTGTTATGTTTGGGGAGCTTACAGTTATACAAATGCAGATGTCAAGTAGGCATAGGATATCTGGACCTAGATTTCAAGAGAGATTTAGGTGTTCGCATATAGATGATATTTAGATACTGGGACCACATGAGATAGCCTAGAAAGTAAGGACAGTTTAAACAAAAATGATGAAGGACTGAGCTGGAAGTACTCTAAGATTTAGTGGTGAGAGTGGTTTAAATGCCCCCTCCAAAACTCATAGTGAAATTTAATTCCCATTCTAACAGTGTCAAGAGGCTGAGCCTTTAGAAGGTGATTAGGTCATCAGGGCTCTGCTCTCAAACATGGACTAATGCAATTATTACAGGAGTAGGTTATTTATCACAAGAGTGGGCTCCTGATAAAAAGACAAGTTCAGCCCTCATTTTCTCTCTTTGTCTCTCTTGCTCACTTACCCTTCTGCCATGGAATGGGAGTGTCTATTGTGTGCCTGTCCCCACCACTGTATTTTGGAAGTAGGTAAGTTATCTTGATTTCACAGGCTATGGCTGGAGGGGATTTGCCTCAGGATGAATGGTGCTCTGAGTTTTATTCATATCTGATTTAGATAAGACTCTTCTGAAACAAGTTAAGAGTTTTGGGGATATTGGAATTGAATGAATATATTTTGTATGTAAGAAATGCATGAGTTTTGGGGGGTAAAAGGGGCAGAATCCTATGGTTTGAATGTCTCCTCCTAAACTCATGTTGAAGTTTAATTGCCGTTGTAACAATGTTGAAAGGGAGGCTTTAAGACATGATTAGGTCATAAGGGCTGTGCCCTTATGAATGAATTAATGTAGGGCTAGTTATTGTGAGAGTGGATTTCTGATAAAAGGCTAAGTTTGTCCTCATTTTCTTCATCTTTCTTTTGTGCTAGCTTGCTCTTCCGTCATGGAATCCTGCAGCAAGGCCTTAACCAGATGACAGCATCATGCTCTTGGACTTCCCAGACTCCAAAACTGTGAGCCAAAATAAATTTCGTTACTTAATAAATTATCTAGTCTGTAGAATTCTGGTATAGCAGCAGGAAACATACTAAGACAGCTAGTCATCATGAGTATATACTCTCTAGTCTAGAGCTGAATGTTCTAGAAGATTCCATTAGTCTTTTAGGCATATTTTCATTATTAAATATAGTTTTACAGTCATTTGCTAGATGCCAAGGAGAATGTGCTAGATTTTAAGTAATGTTCAACTGAAACTATAGATCACCTTCCAAAATATTTTCATTATGATCTATACCTCTAAACTAAGTATCCTCTAAATAAACATTTTATTTGTATAGATTTTAAGCCCTATCTATGCACCAGGTGATTTTTGACAACTTTTCATAAGGCAATTTAGTCAAATTCTTACAAGGTCTCTCTTATAAAGTTTAGAGTAGATACCATTATTAGTATAAACCTCTACATACCTGAATACCTCCATTTCAAGATATACTCTATATTTTATCTTTGTAATATATAGAGAAGCTCAGGATTAGAGAACATATGCAAATTTCTTAGGTATACCTGCACTTTTGCAGTTGATAGAACCTGGATTTGACCCTGTGAAATCTCTTCTACAAGAGAACTTCACATTCAGAGTTCTCTCAAACTACATTATATCAACTTGTTTTACATTGTAAATATTGAGAATATATTAATTCTACTAGAAGAGCTTTATGGATAGGAATATATTCCTCTACATCTTATCTTTATAATTTGTGTATTTCTAACTAGTTTGGAAACATTGTACATGAACTTTTGATTTGATCATTTCCACTATAAGAGTTGTATGTTTTTCATTTTCTCTTTAATGTTTCCTCACAATGGCTTTATATATAATACCTTATCATTGCACATTATAACATCAAAATGAAGCCAGAAAACATATTACTTAAAATAATAAGAGTCAAATCTACTCAATCAAAATTTTATTGTTGGGCTGATAAATTTTTCTCTTTCCCAATCATTAAATTCAACTTTTATTTACAAAGGCAATAAATGGATTTATGTGGAGAAAACTAAGCACGAGTAACTAAGAATTATTCTTAACAATATTGATTTAAATTTTGCATTTGAAACATCCATTTATTTTATGTTAGTGATAACAATCTCTTATTTAAGTGCATCATATCATTGACAATCCCCTGAAGATCACGTTTTTTTGGTGAATCTATTTACAATATCTGAAAATTGCCTCTAATAATTCCAAGGCCAGATGAAAACAGTCACGCACAGCATGACAACATTCCAGGCAGATATCTGTAGGATGTTCTGAAAGTAAAACAGAACACAAAGTGGTGAGACACGACACGCTGTGATGTTGAAAACATGCACCGTGGGCTCTCTACGAAGTGTCCATTTCTTGTTGGCTATAGGTGTGAATATTTGTGGCATGGCAGATTTTCTTTTGTTTAGCCACAAGACATATGACAATCTCTTCATTTTATGTCCTGGTTATTTAAGACCTGGGGTATAACCATACACTTTGGGATTTTTCAATAGCAGCATGATTTTTAAGTTAAAAACCACAAAATTTTGATACATAATTTTAAAGTAATGAAGTTATTGCATTACTTGTCTGATTCAAAAGTTGAATATATTACTGACATTAAGTTCTATTTGAATCAGATTAAAGCTAAAAAATATGATAAAGAATTATTGCCTTCTAAAGAAATTCTATATATCCAAATGACAGTAATACTGTAAACATAAGCTGCAAAATAGGCTCAGTATGTTACTGCTGACACCTGCAGTGGGTTTGGGCATTTTGTGTCATTGCTATTATATTTCAGCAAATGATAATCAAATATCTATCTATATTATTTACGTTTGAGTTTTTACAATACATCCACACACATACATACATATATATGTGCACACACACACACACATACATGTTAAAAATTAAAGATAGGAAGATATTCTCTCTACAAAATTCACAGGGTAATATATTTTTGATATCATGTAGATAAATTTAATTATAAGGAGAAAACATAAATATATACCTGAGTTTTAATAAGGCATTATAAATATATTGCTATTTTTAGGAAAATGAATTTATTCATGTATACATATGGGCTAGTTTTTGGAATACAGTGAATTAGTCTGGGTTCTTTAGGGGGACAGAACTAATAGGATGGTTGTATATATGAAGGGTTATTTATTAAGGAGTATTGACTCACACGATCAGCATGTGAAGTCCCACAATAGACTATCTGCAAGCTGAGGAGCAAGGAAGCCAGTCCGAGTCCCCAAACCTCTAAAGTAAGGAAGTGGACAGTGCAGCCTTCGGTCTGTGGTCGAAGGTCCTAGAGACCCTGGCAAACGACTGGTGTAAGTCCAAGAGTCCAAAAGCTGAAGAACTTGGAGTCTGATATCGAGTCAGGAAGCATCCAACATGGGAGAAAGATGAAGGCAGAAGACCCAGCAAGTAGTCTTCTCCCACCTTCTTCTGCCTCCTTTATTCTAGCTGCACTGGCAGTTGATTGGATGGTACTCACCCATATAGAGGGTGGGTCTGCGTCTCTCAGTTCACTGACTCAAATGTTAATCTCCTTTGGTAACACTCTCACAGACATACCCAGGAACAATACTTTGCAGCCTTCAATCCAGTCAAGTTGACACAATATTAACCATCACAAGTGGTATATGTATTATTCATTATAATTACATTTTGTCCATTATTTTATGAATGTATGCATGTCTCATGGCATAGGCTTTGCATATGGAGTCAAAGTCTGAGAGTACCCCTGTGGGAATGGAATACAGACTAAGAAAGTGGAAGTAAAGCTATTAGAGAACATTTAAGAGTAGTATAGGCTGGGCGCAGTGACTCACGCCTGTAATCCCAGCACTTTGGGAGGCTGAGGCGGGTGAATCACTTGAGGTCGGGAGTTTGAGACCAGCCTGGCCAACATAGTGAAACCTTGTCCCTACTAAAAATACAAAAATTCGCTGAGCGTGGTGGTGGGCACTTGTAATCTCAGCTACTTGGGAAGCTGAGGTGGGAGAATCATTTGAACCCAGGAGGGGGAAGTTGCAGTGAGCTGAGATCATTGCACTACAGCCTGGGTGATAAGAGCAAAAAAAAAAACCAAAAAAACAAAAAAACAAAAAAACATAGTATAGAGTATTCTTAAATAATGGGCAGTCTTACAAACAGCATTCACTGAAGCCTCTTCCAATGCAACAAATTTCAAGAAATAGGAGAAAATTTCTGACATGTTTTGCAAGATAGAAATGAATTTAATAAGATCTGGACTCAATATAATTACTCAAAGAAGATAAAAACAGAATTTGACTCAATATAAAGAAGACTCAGTATAAAGGAAAATAATGTTGTTAATGATAAATCAGTCAGAATTAGCGTGAAATAGAATTCAAGTTACTAACAGAAATGATATAAAATAATCACAGGTAATGTAGATGTAAATATGACAGACTGCCACATTGACTCTGATATCTTTTTTTTTTTAATTTACAATTTCTCCCACTAAAGGGGGAGAGTTCATTTTCCTGTTTCTAAGGTTTTGTCATCTCTTCTCCTAATTTTAACATGAGATTTAAAAAGAAGACTTCCTGTGCTTAAACTAATGCTTTAAAAAGTCAGTAAATTCATTACTTCATTACTGTTTCTAAGTGGGTTTAATATTTGTCCTAAGTTACATTTTTCATAGAAAGTACTTCTTGCATTAAATCTCGATCCAAGGTACGGCTACACTGTATGAGAGTATACTTGTATAAAAATAATTTTACCCGGTGTTTTAAAGTTTGATCTTTATCGATCATATTTATTTCTTTAATATAAAAATTTCAAAAAGCAATTTTAACTTTTAAAAATGTTTTCATTTTGCTTTGCTTGATATATTTTGAGGCTAGTTCCACATGTTGCTGCTAAAGATTTCCAGAAAGTTGCAAAAGCTCATCCTTATTGATAGGTGATTGGAATTCAGACACCCCTGCTGCTCTGCAGCGTGTGCGAAGGTCAAATCAAACAAATAAACATGAACGACATCCTCGATCATTTCCCTGTAAATCTGGGTTTCCAGCCAGAGCCCATGTCCTCACACTTGCTGAAACAAGTTCACCTTCTGCATCAGCGCTGCCCAACAAATCTCCCTGCAACACCAGAAACCTGTTTCTGCAGTTCTCAGGCGGAAGTCACTCACCATGTGCGGCCCCTAAACACAGGCAGCCTGGCCGGACTGGGAGGTCCAGAGATTTACTTTTATTTGAGTTTCAGCAGTCCCCATGGCCAATGACTGCTTCCAGGCAGGGCAGCACATCACCTGGAAGGTGAGAGGGCAAGAGCAATATGAAAACGTGCATCATGCTGCTGCCAAACGCCTGCCTATAGACCTTCCCTGGAGGAGGAGGATGCCAGGCATGATGGGCGTTACGGGAATAGCAGAAAATGAACAGCGGCAGGTTTCCAGATTGCCTCCAACATGAAGATAAAATGCATCAAGCGCTTCCCCTGGGCCCTGGCGTCCCTTCAGTTGAACTAGTGCCCTGCATGACTTCCCTTCAATCAGAAGGGGACACAGGCACCAGGCAAGAGCCTGTGCTCAGTGATGTGGAATGTTCTAGAGCCCAGGAGAATGCCCTGTTGGCCTAAAAGGAGATGCCAGGATGCAGAGGGAACAAGTGAAAACTGCTTTTGCTATTTCAAGTGTGAGAGGTACCAACAGCAGCCAAGATCAGCAACTCAAGACCCCCTTCCCCGACCTCATTTTCTTGGTCTTTCCCTTGGGCACAGGTGGGGGACTCCTCTTCTGTGGCTGCTTCTCCAGGAGCTGCTGCAGTCTCTTCTTTTGTCTTCAGGTAGGAGGTCGTGTTGCTGAATGTGGCCTCGTACAGATTGCTGAAGCTGGCATTTGCACGGCGGAGCCTTCTAGCGTGCTCCAGTTCACAGAAGAACATCGGAGATTTTAACACGGCACTTTCAGGAATAGACCACCACTGGCCACCCACAGGATCGCAGGGCATAGGGTTGGGGTAGGGGGTGGTTCCCGGCAGCCCTGCAGCACTTGCAGCCCCTGGGTCTGCTCAAAAGCACATGCCACACTCGGTGCTGCGACAGCTGCTGTTTGTACACTAACTGCTGTCTGAGAGCTTGGAGCTGGAAGATGGAGACCATGGGAATGCAGCCACACAGAAGTCCCACGCAGGGCTCCTGGCACCAGAATCACATATCATAATGAAATATTTCCTATTTGACTTCCCTGGTAATCTGATATTTTTCTGTAAGATAATAAAATCATTTTTAACATTGACTTGAGGTTGATATATTACAAATGCAAGTTTAATCTGAAAGTCTATTATAATGGTTTCCACTTAAATATGAGGAAGTTATTTGTTATATTGGTTAAGCAAAAAATAATTACTTTAGTTTTCTATGTCTAATGGTAAATAATATGCAGGAAAGAAAATATTTGCATCAAACTTACATAAACAATTCAAAATAACACACAATTGCTTCTGTTTCCTCAAAATTTTCTATTGCAGTTGTTCTTACATCACTTTTCTACTCATGCTATATTTTTGAACCATTTGTTTTATAAATACACCATCACTCCTGTTCAGTTTTGTACAGTATTTTGCATTACTCTTTATCTTTCTTTTTTCTTTTAATGGTTCAAAAACACAAATTTACTACCTATGGTTTTGTAGGTCAGAAATCCAACACTGGTCTCTTGAGGTAAAATCAAGGTTGCCAGCAGGGCTGCATGCCTTTCTGATGGCTCCAAGGGAGACTCTAATTTACTACATTTTCCAGGTTCTGGAGGCTGTTTGCATTCACTGGCTTCATGCCTAATTCCTCCCGTTTCAAAGCTAGCAGTGTAGCATCTCTCTAATGCAGCTCTTGTCTATTTATCTCATTCCCTCACTCTTCCTCCCTTTATTCTTTTATATGCCTGTTTATTTATTTATTTTTATTTTTATTATATATTGAAGGCATACAATACAATGTTTTAATGTACATATAAAGAGTAAAAGGATTATTACAGTCAGGCATGTTAAAATTCCTATTGCCACATAGTTACCCCGTGTGTGTGTGTGTGTGTGTGTGTGTGTGGTAGGGCACCTAAAATCTAATCTCTTAGCGCATTTCCATTATATAATTTGATATTATTGAATATAGTCCTAATTCTATCATTCTATTGCTAGGCTTGTTTATTTTAAATAACTAAAAATTTATGCGTTTTGATCTGTGTCTTGCGTCTCTCTGCCCCTGGTAACCACCATTTCACTTTCAATTTCTATGTATTCATATTTTTTAAGATTCCACATATAAGAGCGGTCATGCAATATTATTATTTCTGTAACTTCATTATACTACTTAGATTAATGTCTTCTTGGTTCATCCACATTGTCCCAAATGGCAGGATTTGTTGCTCTTTAATGGTTGAGTAATATTTCATCATGTCCATGTGTATACCACAATGTTTTTATCCGGCCATCCATCTATAGACATGTAGGTTGATTTCATATCTTGTCTACTGTTAATAGCTCTGCAGTAAACATGATAATGCAAATATCCCTTTGACATATGAATTTTCTTACCTTTCCATAAGTATCCAATAGTGAGATGGCTAAATCATCTAGTAGTTCGATTTTTAATGTTTTGAGAGACCTCCACATGGTTTACAAAATGGCTGCACTAATTTACATTCCCACCAAGAGTGTACAAGTTTTCGCATTTCCCCACAGCCATGCCAACATTTGTTATTTTTTGTCTTTTCTATAACAGCCATTCTAATGGGGATGATGTGATATTAATCATGAGATTAATATGCATTTCCCTTGTAATTAGTGATTTTTAGCATTTTTTCATGTAAACTATTAATCATTTCTATGTGTTCTTTTGAAAAATGTCTATTCAGGTCGTTTGCCCATTTCTAATTGAATTATTTGTTTTGCTATTGAGTTGTTTGAGTTCCTTATATGTTCTGGATATTATGAATGTCTTGTTATTAGACGCATAGTTTGCAAATATTTTGTTTTGTTCCAAAGAAATAAAATATTTTACTCTGTTCATTGTTTCCTTTTTTGTACAGAAGCTTTTTAGTTTGAAGTAATCTTATTTTCTCTGTTTTTTGCTTTTATTGCCTGTGCTTTTGAGTTCTTATCAAAAACGTCATTGCCCAGGAAAATGTCATGAACTGTTTCCCCTATGATCTCTTCTATTTGTTTTAGAGCTTTGGGTCTTTTATTTAAGTCTGTAATCCATTTAGAGTTGATTTTTTAATATGGTGAGATATAGGGGTTTAGTTTTACTTTTTTGCATGTGGATATTTAGTTTTTGCAGTATCATTTATTGGAGACTATTCATTCCCCAATATGTGTTCTTGGCACTTTTGTTGAAAATCAATAGTCTATAAGTGTGTGGATTTATTTCCTTGCTCTTTACTTTGTCTCATTGTTATATGTGTCTATTTTTATGTCAGTACAATGCTGATTTGGTTACTGTAGCTTTATAGTATATATTGAAGTCAGGTAGTGTGATGCTTCCAAACTTTATTTTTATCTCTCATGATTGCTTTGGTTACTTGTGCTCTTTTTTAGAACCTTACAAATTTTAGAATTGCTTTTTCTTTTTAGTTTCTGTGAAAATTTTGATAGGGATTCCACTGAAACTTTATATCATCACTTTAAGTAGCATGGAAAATTAGCAAAATTACCTCTTCCAAAGCACAGGACACAGGCAGTGTATCTTACTATTTATTTATGTCTTCAGATTTTTTCATCAATTATTTCTAGTTTTCAATGAATATATCTTTTACCTCTTTGATTAAATTGATTCTGAAATTTTATTCTTTTTAATGCTATTGTCAAATTATTTTCCTGATTTCCTTTTTTAAAAATAGACTGTTATTGATCTGAATAAATACAACTGACTTTCATTTATTGATCGTGTAAACCACTTGATATGGTTTGTCTCTGTGTCCCCACCCTAATCTCATCTGACCTATAATCGTTGCATGTCAAAGGAGGGACCTGGTGGGAGGTGATTGGGTCATGAGGGCAGTTTCCCTTATGTTGTTCTTAAGATAGTGAATGAGTGAGTTCTCACAAGATCTGATTAGTTTATGAGTCATCGTTTTCTCTCTCTCCTTCCTCCTGTAATCTTATGAAGAAAGTGCCTGCTCCCATTCACCTTCCACTATGATTACAAGTTTTCTGAGGCTTCCCCAGCCATGCAGAACTGTAAGTCAATTTAAGCTCTTTCTTTTATAAGTAACCCAGTCTCAGGCATTTCTTTATAGTAGTGTGAGAATGAACTAACACAGAAAATCGATATCAGTAGAGTGGGGTACTGCTATAATGATAAGCTAAAAATGTGAAAGTGACTTTAGACCTGGGTCATAGATAAAGGTTGGAGTGGTTTAGGGGGCTCAGAAGAAGACAGGAAAATACAGGGAAGTTTGGAACTTCCTAGAGACTTGTTGAATGGCTCTGACAAAAATGCTGATAGTGATATGGACAATGAAGTCTAGGCTGAGATGATCTCAAATAGAGATGAGAAAATCATTGGGAACTAGAGCAAAGGTCATTCTTGCTATGACTTAGCAAAGAGACTAGCGACATTTTACTGCTGCCCTAGAGAGCTGTGGAACTTTGAACTTGAGATAAATGATTTGAAATGGGAAGTTATGTTTAAAAAGGAAGCAGAGTGTAAAAGTTTGGAAAATTTCCACCCTGACCATGTAATACAAAAGAAAAAAACATTTTATGTGATAAATTCAAGCCACCAGCAGAAGTTTGCATAAATAATGAAGAGTTGAAGGCTAATAACCAAGAAAGTGAGGAAAAATTCTTGAGGGCATTTCAGAGATCTTCAAGGCAATCCCTCCCATCACTGGCCTGGAGGCCTACAAGTGATACATTATTTCATGGACTGGCCCCAGGGTCCCACTGCTCTGCGAAGCTTTGCATCTCAGCCACTAAAGCTCCAACTGTGGCTAAAAAGGGCTTAGTTACAGCTTAGGCCATTGCTTCAGAGGGTGCAAGCCCCAAGCCTCGTGGCTTCCATGTGGTGTTGGGTCTGAGGGTGTGCAGAAGAGAGGCTGAGCTTCATGAATCTCTGCCTAGATTTCACAGGATATATGGAAATGCCTGGATGTCCAGACAGAGGTCTGCTGCAGGGGCAGGGCCCTCATGGAGAACTTCTGCTAGGGCAGTGCAGAAAGGAAACGTGGGGTTGGAGCCTTCACACAGAGTCCCCACTGGACGCTGTCTAGTGGAGCTGTGAGAAGAGGGCCACCATCCTCCAGATCCCAGAATAATAGATCCACCAACAGCTTGCACCATGTGCCTGGAAAAATTGCAGGCACTCAACACCAGCCTGTCAGAGCAGCCATGGTGACTGAACCCTGCAAAGCCATAGGGCTGAGCTGCCCAAGGCCTTAGGTGCCCATCTTTTCCATCAGCATACCCTGGACGTGAGACATGGAGTCAAAGAAGACTATTTTGGAGCTTCAAGGTTTAATGACTGCCCTGCTGGATTTTCAGCTTGATAAGGTCTGTAGCCCCTTTGCTTTGGTTATTTTCTCCGTTTGGAATGGGAGCATTTATCCAATGCCTATAACCCCACTGTGTCTTGAAAGCACGTAACTTGCTTTTGATGTTACAGGCTCATAGGCAGAAGGGACTTACTTTGTCTCTGATGAGACTTTGGACTTGGACTTTTGATGCAATGAGTTAATGCTGAAATGAGTTAAGACTTTGTCAGACTGTTAGAAAGGCATAATTTTGTGACTGATATATGATTAATATGTGAGAACATGACATTTAGGAGGGGCCAGTGGTGTAATGATATGGCTTGACTTTATGTTCCCCCCCAAATCTCATCTGAACTGTATCCCTACATGTTGAGGGAGGGACCTGGTGGGAGATGATTGGATCATGAGGGCTGGTTTCTTTCTCCCATGCTGTTCTTGTGATAGTGAGTTCCTACAAGATATGATGGTTTTATAAGTGGTGATTTTCTCTCCTTTTTCTACTGCTGCTTTGTGAACAAGATCCTTACTTCCCCTTCCCCTTCCAACATGATTGCAAGTTTCCTGAGGCCTCCCCAACCATGGGCAACTGTGAGTCAATTAAATCTCTTTCCTTTGTAGTATCCAGTCTCAGGCAATTCTTTATAGCAGTGTGAGAACGGACTAATACACCACTACTTTGTTTAATTTATTTATTAGGTCTAGTAGCGTTTTTGTGTGTGTGGTTTTCTACATATGGGATTAATGTTTAATGTTATTTATAAACTGATAATTTTACTTTTTCCTTTTCAATTTGGATGATTTTTATTTTTTGTTTTTGTTTTGTTTTCTGATTGTTCTTATTAGGGCTTCTTGTACCTCATTTTCTTTATTAAAATACATTTGCAAAGCTTTAGTATGAAGACATGTAATAAAGTTTGTATATTTCATCACACAATGTATTTAGATGGATTAACTTTCAGGACCAGTAATGCAATATTCATTGATCTTTTTTTTTTTTTTTTTTTTTTGAGATGGAGTCTCGCTCTCCTGCCCAGGCTGGAGTGCAGTGGTGGGATTTTGGCTCACTGCAACCTCCACCTCTTGGGTTCACAGCATTCTCCTGCCTCAGCCTCC